>NC_050574.1:9453099-9599144 GCF_011100635.1 Trichosurus vulpecula | reverse complement strand
CATTTGGCGGTGTGCCTCAGAGGCATCCATAGACGCAAAGCTAGAGGATGTGATGTCCACAAAGAAAACTGTCCTTCTCTAAAACAAGCCAGCAATACAATCACAGGAGGACGGACAGAGAGCATGCAGCGCCGTTGGTGGGGTAGGATGCTGGATGAGTCCCAGGCAGCTGACTGACCCTCTGGCTCCCATGTCACTCAGCTTAGCAAGCAACTGGAAAGAGGCAGAGGGGCAGGCGGGCACTTTCCTGGGGACTCATTCTGAAGCCCACAGGGTGAGCCACTTCCCCTGCAAAGTCCCAGGTGGTCACCCGGAACCAGGAATGGGGATGGGGCATGCGCCATTGAGGGAGAACAGAGAAAAAGGCCTTAGCTACATAGACCTGCAGGAGACCAGAGACCCCACAGTGACAGCCCAAGAGGAGCCCACAGGCCTCCTAATAAGACCCCACCGAATCCCAGTGTTGTCCCTGAGGGTCCCTCGAGAGCCTGCAGTCTGTGTCCCCCCTCCAGCCCCTCCCAACCAGAAAGGTCATGGGCTGCTAAAGGCAGCTGCTTGGCCCAGAGTCAGAGAGACCTGAGTTCAAATTTCAGTGAGTTCAAATAGGGACTCATGCACTGACTAACCGTGTGACCTTGGACAAGTCGCTTCATCTCAGTTTCCTCAATTGTGAAATGGCGATACCAATAACACCCATCTCTCCTGGCACATACTAGGTGCTACGTGACTGCTATGTGCAATTCTTATTCTTGGGGTCTCTACCTCCTGGGACAGGCCCTTACCTGGCTCTCCCTCCCTCTGTGGAAACCAGGGGTGGGTGAGGAAAGGGAACCTCTTAGCCCTCAGACCCACCAGACACGCCAAAGGAGCCACATCCCCCTCACTACAACCAGAGTCTCATCTCAGTAGACCGGAGAGAAGGGAGCAAGATGCTGGCCAATCCAGGACAGGTGCTGCAGCTCCTGCCACTCTCTGGTTCACTGGACCCTGTCTGTCTGTCTGCCTGCAGGGAATGTCTAGCCTCAACACTCTCTCTCTCTCTCCCCCCTGTGTGTGTGTCTCTGTCTCTGTCTCTCTCCCTCTCCCCCTTTTCTCTCCTCTCTCTCTTCTCTATTCCCCTCCCCCTCCTTCCTCCTTCCTCCCTTCTCTTCTCTCTCTCTGTATATATATATATATATATATATATGCGTGTGTGTATGTGTGTGTATATGTGTACACAGCTCACAGCTCTCCCTCACCAGAGAATGATCACATTTGCCCCTAGAATCTTTCACCAGAGGATACACAAAGACCCCAACACCCCAAGAGCTATCTATCCAATTCCATTCCATGGAACCGACATTGACAGCGACCGTGCGTTACCCCGCAGCACCCCCTGGTGAACAAAGGGCTGATCAGAGCCCTTTCCCAGCAGGGTGGCTGCCTCGGCTGGGGCACACACAGCTGTTCAGGACCACCGGCCCCGCAATGGACTGCATGGCAGTCCTCTGGGCCTGGAGTGTGAATTCCGGAGGAGAGAGGACCTCACGGAGAAACGGTTGAGGGGCGCCAGTGTCTAAGAGCTGGGCAACCCCGACCCCAGAAAGAGGTCCACTGGAGGGCTGGGTGCAGACTCTATGTAACCGGGTGGCATCCTCCCCCCGAAACTTCCCATGCCTCTCCTAGAGCAGACCCTGGGAGCATGGGGGAGGGAGATCGCTGGGGGCTGCAGTGATAGGGGTCGCAGAGAAGAGTGGAACCCTGGGCTCTGCCTGCCTTCCACATTGCCTGACCCTTCCTCGGGGCTCCGTGCCTTCCCACAGGGACATCGGGGATCCCCGTCCTCTCCCCCAGATCACCCAGCCTGAGCTCCAGCCCTCTGCCAAGTCAGGTTTGTGCCCTCCAGAAACCCTGCCCCCTGGCCTCCTGCCTCCTGCCCTCCCCTTCTCGGGCAAAGCCATCCTCTCCAGCCCTGCTCTCAGAGCTGCCCACAAGGCATCTTCCCTTTTTTAGAAGTCATGCGGTGGTGATTTATGGTGCTGCTGGGGCTGAAGATGAAAAGGGGGAGGAGGGAGAGGAGGGGAAGGGGGGAGGGAAGGGGGAGAAGAGAGGAGGGGGGAGGGGAGGGAAGGGGAGGGGGAGAGGAGGGGAGGGGAGAGGAGGAGGGGGGAGGGGAGGGGAGGGGGGGGGAGGGGGAGAGGAGGGGAGGGGAGAGGAGGAGGGGGGAGGGGAGGGGAGGAGGGGGGGGAGGGAGGAGGGGGGAGGGGAGGGGGAGGAGGAGCATCTCCGCGACCCTTTCAGGGTGCCTGGCCGTTCTTGGGTCTGCAGCACTGTCGCCCTCCCAATGGGGCCACACTAGCCCAGCGTAGCCGCCCCAGCCTGGGGTTCGGGGCTGGGGGCTCCGCCTTGTCTCTCCTCCCACGTCTCTCAGGCTCCTACCCCCCAGGAGGAAGTTACACTCTATTGTGAGTAAACAGAATGTGCATATTTGGGGGGCGGGTAGGGCCCCGAGTGCCCCCTTCCTTGCTGCGCAGTGGGTATTCCGCGAGCTCGGCGCGCCCAGCCCAGACTACAAGTCCCAACAAGCTTCGCGGCGGCGGCGAGGGGGCGTGCCCGACGTGACGCTGCGTGAGGTAGCGCGGCGCGACGTGACTGGGCGGGCCCCATGAGCCGCTACGTGCTGCCTCTGTCCTTGGCCGGGACCCTGCTGGGGGGCGCCGTGCTGCTCCGGTGAGTAGGGGCGGGGGGGAGGGGGGGATGCTGCACTCCGAACCCCCCGTGGGAGGGTGGGGATGGAGGAGGGCTGAGAGGCTGCATGACGTCCCCGTGCCCCCCTCCCCGGTTCCCCCTTTGCTCCGTGCTGCACGTGGACACCTGAATCACCGCGGGAATGGGGGGGGGGGGGGGCATCGGCCTCAGTTTGCCGCCTGGGTCCACTGGCAGCGGCTCAGCCGGGCGAGAGCGCCCATTTTACATATGAGCCTACGAGGCTTGGGCCGGTTGAAGGGCGGGGTGCGGCCCTCCCGCTGCCCCAGGCCAGGAGAGGCCGGTGGGCTGGGGATCAGCTCCGCAGGCCCTCTGTGCCCCAGCCCTGGACCAGGGAAGAGGATCGTGCTGATTGCGACCAAGCTGCAGATGAGGGTTTGTAGCCGCATAACCACCCTGGGAGGGAGGGGCTCCTCGTATCCCCATTTCACAGGTGGGGAAACTGAGGCGGGGGGGGGGGGACAAGGGAGCGACGGTGAGTTTATGATATGGGGGAACCTCCGCTATCGGTGCAAGTCTCAAAGGATTGCCTAGATCCTGTCCTCCATAGCGACCCAAGAGAGGCCTGGACCCTGGAACAAGCACGTGTGCGATGGCTCTTTGTGGTGGCAGAGAATTGGGGGCTGGGGGTGCCGTCAGGTGGGGAATGACGGAGCAGGCTGGGGTGCCTGGCCGCGGTGGGCCATGATTGCCCTCTTAAGTGTCATGCAGCACCCTTCTCCTGCGCTGTGGGCGTGCCGTATGCACCACCCTGGGCTGGTGCAGTGCCAACGAGAGGTATGGGCTAGAGGTCGCTGCCAGAGCGCCGGACCACCCTACCTGGGTGCCGTAAGGACTGTGCGTTGCTGTTGTGCCAGTGGAGACTTCCTCAAATTCAACCTCTCCTGCAGAGAGCACAGCTCCCATGGGCTGGCCGTGCTCTTAATGCAAAACTCTGGCTTGCCCAAAGAGTGTTGATGGAGAACTCACACAGGGTAAGCGCTCACCCTGGTGTAAGAAGAAACGATTCAGGGACGCTCCGAGGTCTGTGAAAAACTTTGGGATTGTGTGCGGTGGGAGAGCTGGCCCAGGACCACCCAGCGTTCGTGCCCACACCAAAGAGGGCACTGTGCTCTGTGAGCAAAGCAGATGTGAAGCCGCTCAAAGGAAACACGAGATGTGAAAATTTAGAGAGCCCACCCCAAATTTCACACGGACTATTTGTGCCCAACCTGTGGTAGAGCCTTCCGAGTTCCTGTTGGTCTGATCAGCCACAGTTGGGCCCTTTGAATCTCGACTCCAGCATAGCGATGTCATTCTGGTCCTCTTCGAGAACAGACAACAACCAGCCTTGGTGCTGTAAGCGTTGCGCATCACTGTTGTATTGTGCTGTTGAAACGTATTACTGTACTCTAATCGTCTTGTGCTTGCTTTAAGAAATGGTGAAGGGCGATATTTCAGACAAACTGAGGGAGACCTGGATGAACTGAGGCAGAGGGAGGGACCCGGACCAGGGGAACAATTGATGTAACACCAAAGATGATCACCTTTGAAAGCCTTGGGAGCTCAGGTCCGTTAGGTAATAACCACTCAGCTTCCAGAGGACCTATGAGGAGACAGGCTGCCCCCCTCCTGACAGACACCGTGGTGCCAGGTGCAGGTGGAGTCTGTTTCTGTTCACGGCCATCGTGGGAATTTGTCTGCTTGACTGTGTGTTTGTTACAAGGGGTTCTTTTCTTTTTTTTTTTTTTCCTTTTGAATTGGGGGTGGAGATGAGAGAGAAAATAAATTTTTGTTCATTGAAAAATAAGGAGTTGTTGAGAGCATTGGTGTCAAACTCGAATAAAAATGGGCCACTTAACCATATAGAAGGATCCCTGCTGGCACATATTGACTTAGAAAACCATCTCTTCACATTATCTTTGCTGTACTCTATTTTTAGTTCATTTGTTTTTCATTTTCCGGTTCCATCCAAATCAGGTTCACAGGCACCAGCAAAGCCCTGTGCCTGCCAGCTCTGGCCTAGAGTCCTGAGAAGGTCTGGGCCCAGCCAGTATGGGTTCTGACCCCAAGGGCAGCTCAGTCCTTTACACCCTGCTGCTTCTCATTCTTTGTTATTAATGGGGAAGAACAGCATGTTTTTGCAGTGGGTAGAGCCAGCTTTGGTATCTGGAAGTCCTGGGTTCAGGTCCCACATCTGCCACGTTCTAGCTACAGGACCCTGAGCAATCACTTAAGCCCTCGGTACTGTACTCTCGATAACATTCCAAGACTGGAATTTGAGGTGTCGGCCTGCCTCAGAAGAGACCCTTTGTCTCCTTGGGGTTCTTCTGCCCCAGCATAATTATTACCATAATCAGCAACAGAAGAGGGAGCCAAGGCAGCAGCCCAGCTCCCCTCCAGACAGGTCTAAAGAATGCACCAGACCGAATCTTGATGGGGAAATACAGAAGAAGTCACAGGGAGTCATTTGTCTAGGCCAGGTCAGCGCAGGATGACGGACCGGGAGGACAGGGTTGGTCTGGGAGCACACAGCGCGCTGTGAAGAGAACGTGTACAAGGGCAACAGGAGGTCCTGGGTCATCCCGAGACCCACACCAGGACAGGTGCCAGCCATCAGTGTGGTCACTCACTACCCATTCCCATGTTACAGCAGGACAGAGTGAAGAGGGGACGGTAGTCGGGAGGCCCTGGGCTGTACCCTGACAGAGGAACACGGTCTCTGCTTCAACTTGCAGCCCGGTCTGAAGCCTGCGCTGGAATAACCAGGGCAGGAATCCCAGGCCAAAGGGAAGCTGACAGCTCTGTAGCTCGGACCCAGCAGAGCCTTACAGCCCACTGATGAGGGTGGAGTCCAGCAGCATCTGCCTACTCTTACCTGACCAAAACCCAGGTCTAAGCTCAGACCAGGGAGCAGCAATCAGCCTTTGTCCTGGGTCAGACCCCTTGGAAGCTTGCCTGTCCCTGAGATCCTAGAACAACACAACACTCAATACATCAAGAAAGCAGCCACAGGACCATCCCAGACCTTCCCTCTAAAAGTGTGGCAGAGCCCAGCTCTAACATCAAAAATGAAGTCAGAAAGCAGGCTAGAAGAATGAGCAAACAAATTTTAAAACTATAATGATCCCTCCATGAAAGGTATTATGATGAACAGGACACTCAAGACACAAAGCCAGAAGAAGAGAATGACTCCAAAACATCTGCAAGCCAAGAGTCAGAAGAAAATACAGCCCGGGCACAAATTTAACTAGAATTCCTGGAAAAGAAAAAGTAAGGGTTAAAAACATTTTTTCATAAGTAGAACGAGAGTTCTGGAGGGGAAAAATGGAAGAGAAATGAGAGCTATGGAAAAAAACATTGGTATGAATCTTGGCACAAGTGATATAAAGCCTTGCACAAGCCACAAACTCCCTAAAAACTAGAACGGACCAAAGAGAAACCAGAGTCTAGGAGACAAAGAGAAATTACAAAGTCTAAATAAAGGCTGAAAATACAGAAGAAAATGTTAAGTATGTCATAGCATACTTATCAACAGAATCATTGGACTTTCTGGACACTATGGCAAGAGAGACAGAATGCCTAGACCAGAGGGTAAAGTGGAAATTGAAAGAAATCTATTCGTTACCTCCTCAAAAACACCCCCAAATGGAAACTCCCAGGAATGTTATAGCTAAAATGCAGCGCTTCCAGGTCAAAGAAGTCAGGAAGAAAGAATGTAAGTAACTGAGGAGCCACAGTCAGGATCAAACAGGATTTAGCAACTACCACTTTTAAGAAGCAGAGGGCTTGGAATATGGTGTTGCAGAAGGCAAAGGATTCGGGCTTATAGCAAAGCTGAGTATAATGCTACAGGCTAGGGGTGGGGAGAGGGGATGGAGCCTCAGTGAAATAGGGGACTTCAGGTGTTCCTGGTGAGAAGACTAGAGCAGCAAAGCAACTTTGAAATTCAAACACAGAAGTGAAGAGAAGTATAAAAAGGTAAACACGGAGGAACAATAAGAGATTTAACAAGCATCAACTGCTTACATACATCAGCCTTCCGAACCTTATCATCACCTGGAGCCATAGAAGTCTAATTAGACAAGGCCTTGGAGTGGTGGCTAGGTTTTCCTAATTTATTATTTTAAACTTTTTTTTTTTATTTTGAGTTCCGTATTCCCCCACTCATTGAGAAGGCAAGCAGTATAATGTCAGATATACATGTGAAGTCGTACAAAACATATTTCCTTATTCATCACGTTGCAACAACAAAAAAGAAAAACGTGAAAAACAGTGTGGTTCCATCAGCGCCCAGTTCGCCAGTTTTTTCTCTGGGGACACAGAGCATTTTTCATCGTAAGCCCTCCAGAGTCATCTTGGAACCTTGTATCGCTGAGAATAGAAAAGTCATTTGCAGTTGATCCCCGTACGATACTGCCGTTACTGCGTACAAAGTTCTTCTGGTTCTGTTCATTTCACTTTGTATCAGTTCGCGTAAATCTAGGTTTTTCTGAAATCAGCCTGCCTGCCATTTCTTATAACACAGTAGTATTCCATCACAATTATACACCACAACTTATTCAGCCAGTCCCCATCCGTAGAACATCCCCTCAATTTCCAATTCTTAGCCACCACAAGAAGAGGGGCTATAAATATTTACATATAAATAGGTCCTTTCCTTTTTTCTTTGATCTCTTTGGGATACAGACCTAGTAATGGTATTTCTGGATCAAAGGGTGTGCACATTTTTTTAGGGCGGGGTGCACATTTTTATAGTCCTTTGGCATAGTTCCAAATTGCCCTCCAGAATGGTTGGATCAGTTCACAATTCCACCAACGATGCATTAGTGTCCCAGTTTTTCCATATCCCCACCAATCTTTATCATTTTCCTTTTATGTCATATTTGCCAATTTGGGAGGCATGGGGGGATACCTTAGACTTGTTTTCATCTGCATTTCTCTGATGAATAGTGATTTAGAGGATTTTTTCACATGACTATTGTTGGCTTAGGTTTCTTCTTCTGAAAACTGCCTGTTCACATTCTCTGAGATAAGCCAAAGGGTCCTTGTCACTTGTAGCCCTGAGAACATTCTGCGCCTCTTCCTCGCAGGGACTCGGTGGGCGGCGGGAGCTGCCCCAGCAAAGCCACCATCCATGGGAAGACAGTCATTGTCACAGGAGCCAATACTGGCATCGGGAAGGAGACCGCCCGAGAGTTGGCTCGGAGGGGTAAGCTCCTAACCCCTTGTGCAAGGCTAGATCCTGAATCCCCTTCGAGGGAGAAACTGGGGGTGGGGGGGGGCAGGGGCTGGACTTGGAGTCAGGGTGTCCTGGGTTTGAATCCTGCCCCAGACACTTGCTAGCAGTTGGGTTGGTCACTTCACCTCTTTGTGCCTTGGTTTCCCCGTCATGAAGGGATTGGACTCAGTGGCCTCCAGGACCCTTTCCAACTCCAAGCCTGTGATGTCCTGATGCAGTGGGGTGATGAGGGGGGTACACCTCGGTGAAAGAAGGAGCTTGGGCTTTCATCAGATACTAGGATTTCAGGGTTGGAAATTCCTCTGGCACTTGAAAAACCAGTCCTGGCTGGCAGCTTCCCTGAGAACCAGTCAGGCAGCCTTTATTCAAAGACCTCTTATGATGGGGCGCTCACTACCCGCCAGGGCCTACCACCCATTCTACAGGGGCCAGTATGAAAGGATCGTGGATTTGGAAGCAGAGGGCACCTCAGGTCAGAGTCCATCTCGAGAAGTGACCTGCCCAAGGTCACACAGGTGACTCAATTTGAACTCAGGTCTTCCTGACTCCCAAGTTCAGATCTTGTGTCTGCCATGTGCACCACCCCACTTTGGAGCCCCTCCATTGAAACAAGAAAGGGGGTAGTTGGGTTTGGTGTCCAAGGCCCTTTTCCAGTTCTTGGCTCTTGAGTCTGTGCCTCATTTTCCTCATCTGTATGGTTCAGAGGGTCAGTCCCTTCCTGTGCCCCATCTCTGGGTGTTCAGGACGCCGGGGCAGCCCTGCACAAGCAGGCCTCTCCCCTCTCTGAGTCTCAGCTTCCTTTTTTTCTTCTCTCCAGGAGGTCGCATCATCCTGGCCTGTCGGGACATGGACAAGTGTGAGGCAGCGGCCAAAGAGATCCGGGGGGACACACTCAACCACCGAGTGGATGCCCGGCCCTTGGACCTGGCCTCTCTGAAGTCCATCCGGGCTTTTGCCAAGAAGATCGTGGAGGGTAGGAGGTCCGGGGGGCAGGGTACACTCAGGGAAGGGGCAGCCTCCTACTTGAGCGTCTGAGACCAGCTCAGACCCTTGGTGGCTGTGACTCTGCCCACGTTAATTAACCTCTCAGAGCCTCCAGGCTTCCTTATCTGGAAGTGGGGACCCTCAGGCTACCCAGAATCTGTGCACACTTTAAAAGACTCCCCTCAGTTAGACTTCTGCCCTGGCCTCCTCTTCCCACACTGCTGCCTCCACCAGCCCCCTCGATGCCAAGAACAAGTGGGCCCCAGGTCAGACAGGGGAGAGCTACAAGTTTGTGAGATTTGGGGTAGGGGCCTTCAATGGCATTCGCTTGGGCAGCTACTAAGTGTGACACTGTAGATGGGGAGAGGGAGGAACAAAAAGGAGGCCTGGGCCCCCCAGTGCTGGGCACCGAGGCCAATGAAAGGAGAGGCCCAGCTCCCCTGCCCAGTGCTAGGCACTGCAGGGGACCCCAAGAGGAGGGGCCCTGAGGGGATCAGGCCCAAGGAGCTGCATGTTCTGGCCAGAGTGAAGAAGGGAGCCACTCCAGGCCCTGAATGCCCACCACCAGGGAGGGGAAAGGGGTGGGGAGGCAGGGGACCTGCTCAGGCAGGGCTGGATCCCCAAGCCCCTTGGCCCTTTTCCAGAGGAGGAGCATGTGGACGTTCTGATCAATAACGCCGCTGTGATGAGGTGCCCCCACTGGACAACCGAGGACGGCTTTGAAATGCAGCTGGGGGTCAACCATTTGGGTGAGTGGCAGCCCCTCGTGGGGGCCCTGGGGCACCCCCCACCTCTGAGACTGGGCTCTCTTACTGAGGACCATGAGTGAAAGGTAGCCCATCAGCTGCCAGCATTAGAGGCCAGGCACCAAGGGGGAAAATGACCAGGAGTCTCCACGCTGTGCCCCTTGTCCCGCCAGGTCACTTCCTTCTGACCAACCTGCTGCTAGAGAAGCTGAAGGCCTCGGGGGCCTCGAGAGTCATCAGTGTCTCCTCGCTGGCTCACATCGTGGGCCACCTGGATTTCGAGGACCTGAACTGGGAGCGGCGGCCCTACGAGGCCAAGGCTGCATACTGCCAGAGCAAGCTGGCCGTGGTGCTCTTCACCAGGGAGCTCAGCCGGCGGCTGGAAGGTGAGCCTGGGCTGGGTCACAGGAAAAGTGGCCCCGGAAGAGTTCCAAGGGAGGGAGGTGATCCCCCCGCTCAGGTCAGGGGCACAAGGCACGGCAGTGGGACCCAGGAAGTTTGGTGGGCAGGCTGAGATCACAATGTTCACAATGCTTCTGTTTGCAAAAGGATTTCCCCTTCCCCAAACCATCTGAGGTCCCCAAAATGCTCCCCCATTTATGAAGGCTCTGGCATCTACAGTAGACAGATTGTCCCTTGCTGGGACAACGCAGGGGCCAGGCCCGAGGGCAGACCCAAGCCTCCTCCTCTGCCCTCCCTCTCTCTGACAGGGACCCCAGTCACTGCTAACGCCCTGCACCCTGGGGTAGCCAGCACTGAGCTGGGCAGACACACGGGCATGCACAAGTCCACCTTTTCCAGCACAGTCCTCGGTAAGTCCCTCTTCTTCAGGAGTCTGGAGGAGCCCCCAGGACTCCCCCAGACCTAGCTGGGCGGGAACAAGAACAGATGGTCCATTTGGACCATCAGCTCACTTGGCCCCTTACCAGCTCGGGGTGGAGGGCCTTAACCAAGTGTCTTCCCCCCTCAGAGCCTGTTTCCCCACCTACCAGACTAGGGGCATCATTCAGTGCCTCTCTGATTCTGTATCCCTCTGTGTTCTGACCCCAGGCCCCTTCTTCTGGTTGCTGGTAAAGACACCCAAGTTGGCATCCCAGCCGAGCGTCTACCTGGCTGTGGCTCCGGAGCTCAGTGGGGTCTCCGGCAAGTATTTTAACGCCTTCCAAGAGAAGGACCCAGCTCCCCAGGCTCAGGACGATGAGGCAGCTCAGAAGCTTTGGGCCTACAGTGCTCAGCTGGTGGGGCTGGAGGAGGCCGAAGCCCTGAAGGCAGGATCCCCTGTGAAAATCACTAACGCTCGGAGCTCGTGACCCCCTCCCCCAGGACCCCGGGGTCCTGTCCCACACCTCTTCCTCCTGCCTCTGATACTCTGTAGGCCCAGGCTTGGGTGGGCTCAGGCCAGCCCCTGCCCCTTCCTCGTTTGAACAGCAGGGATCGGGTGGGCCGTGCTCTCCAAAGGCTCAGGAGCTGGGGGTCCCGGACCCCCAGGGCAGTCAGTCAGAAGGTGAAGGCCAGGGATCCTTCCTCAGAATTACGGTCCCAAATGCATGAAAGGCTAGACACACGAAAGAAACATCCTAGCAGATAGGGATGTGTGGCTTAGACAAGTTCACAGATCCTGGCTCACAAGCCCCTGCTCCCAACTCAAGGGATCTTCTGGGAGCCCCCAAGCCCTCCAGGCCTCTCCCCATTCAGTGATCAGTTCAACGAGGGGACCTCTGAACCTCCTCCAGCTCGGATGCCCCAGCAGGGGCAGGAGAGCCTGGGCATGAATGGTTTTTAATTCATAATGGAAGGAATTGCTTGATTTCAGTTAAGAATTAGTGAAAATAAAGATACAGGTGTCCGTCCCCCCCCCGCCATGATCACTGACTCACTGGCATCTATCCATGGACCCCCAGATTAAGGCCCCTTAGGCTAGGCTTTCAAAAAGCCTTGGGTTAGGAAAGAAGATGGGAAACTGAGGCATGCAGGGGAAGCCTGGAGAAGTGTACCCCTCTGGCCAGCAGTCACATTTGTTCCCCAGAAATAAGGCAAAGCCTCTGTTGAAGGGTGGACCAAGGGAGGCCCTGGAGGACAGCTAGCCTTGGGTGGCCTGGATAGAGTTCAGCCCCTTGGGTCAGTGGGTTCAGCTCCTTGGTCTTGGCGGCAGGCTCCAGGAAGGCAGGGGGCGCTTCCACGCATTCACTCATTGGCACAGCAGAGACGCTGCGACAGCATCCTTCAGTGTCTCTTGTCCAGCTTGGTGACCTGCCTGGATTTCCTGCTCCTGGCCCAGTGGTCTCTAGCATGCTCAGCCTGCCCTCCCAGGCATTTGCTGCCTTTCCTGCCTTGAATATGCCTGAATCAACAGTGCCATAGCCCGGTCCTCTCCCCACCATATGCCTCAGCCCTCCGTGTGCACCGAGGTCAAATGGGCACCTTTGGGGGTATCTTGGATAATGACCTTTTGAAGTGTCCGGAGTTGGCCTCATCAAAGAACTCCCAGTTGGCCTTTCCTTCCTATGTGGGCAAGCAGGGAGTCCTCAGGGGAAGTCTAGGGTTAGAGGAGCAGAGGTCAGACCTGGATCTGCCCCATTCCACCTTCCACCTGCCTTCCCCTCCCTGTGCTTCCAGTTCCTTGTCTGTCAAATGAGAGGAGCTTACACCCTCCAGAGAGCAGAGCTGGATGGCCCTTAGGCCATCTCTGGCCTGAAAATAAGACCCTTCTCCCACCCCTCCCCTAGCCTCAGGGCTCTACCCCCCTCCTCCCAGTCACCCCCTCTGGGACTCTACTCTCTCCCCCCAGTCACCTCCTATGACAGGGGCTCTACCATCTCTCCCCAGCTGCTCCCTCTGACCAGGGCTCTACCCCCTCCCCCTCAGCTACCCCCCCCCCCCCCCGACTGGGACCTTCCCCCCAGCTGCTCGCTCTGACCGGAGCTCTCCACCCTCCCTCAGCCATGGGGCTCTACCTCTTCCCCCCAGACACACCCTCTGGGGCTCTCCACCCTCTGCCTGTCACAGGGCTCTACTCCCTCCTCCCAGCTACCCCCTCTGGGGCTCCACTCCACTCCCCCCAGCTGCACCCCCCACTGGGGCTCTTCCAGCTTCACCCCAGGTCCCCCTCCCCCTCTCTAGGCAGCTCTCATCTGTAGGAGGCCCTCCTTTGGCCCAAGATCTGATAAAGGCAGAGACATTCCACTTATCAGATGGGCAGGTGGTGCCAACCTGGGCAGAATGACAGGCAGATGTGCCAGCTGCAAGTAAGGGGCCAAAAGGATCTCAGCAGATTGATTGAAACCATGACCAGAATCCACTGAGCTCAGGGATCCCAAATCTAGAGCCGGAAGACCTTGGGAGGCCAAGGCGGGAAGAAAAGAGGGGAAAGAAAACAACCTCCACCGAGGCTTGACCATGGCCAGAAGTGAAGTTGGAAGAGGGATAGGTCCAAGGCCAGCTGTCTAAAAAAGATCTGGGGGGGCTTGCAGGAGTCAACAGACAGTGCTCTCTGTGGAGGCAAAGAATAAGAGAGCTGCCGGCCTGGTGTTCAGGGCAGGCCCAAAGGGTCAGACCATGGGGCAGCCCAAGGCCTCCATCAAGTCCAACTTCATTTTACAGAGTGGGAGACTGAGGTCCAGAGAGGAGAAACTTAAGTTCTTAACCAAGGCTCTGTGGCAAGTCAGTGGCACATCTCAGGTTAGGACCTGGGAGGCTCAGCTGGAAGGGCCTCTGGAGACATTGCCTCGTCACATGCACTGAGGGTCATTGCAGGAAACCCAAGGACAGGCCCTCCACTGGACCTCTCTGGAGTCAGAGGGAGTGGAACCAGCGTGCTGAGCCCTGGGTGTGGATCTTCAGTCTGTCGGGCAATGACTTCCCTCTCTGGGCCTCTGTTTCCTTATTTGTAAAGTAAATACATTGGGCAAGATGAGAGGGAGAGGAGAAGATAACAGCAGTACCTACTGTGTGCCAGGCACTGGGGAGAGAAGATAACAGCAGCACCTACTGTGTTCCAGGCACTGGGGAGAGAAGAAACAGTAGCACCTAGTGTGTGCTGGTCACTAGGGAGAGAAGTTGGCTCCTACTGTGTGCTAGGCATTGGGGAGAGAAGATAACAGCACTACCTACTGTGTGCCAGGCACTGGGGAGAGAAGATAACAGCAGTACCTATTGTGTGCCAGGCACTGGGGAGAGGGAGAGAAGAAAACAGCAGCACCTACTGTGTGCTAGTCACTGGGGAGAGAAGATAGTACCTACTGTGTGCTAGGCACTGGGAAAAGAGGATAATATAACAGTAGCACCTACTGTGTGCCAGCACTGGGCTAAGTGCTTTACAGTTATCTCATTGGATCCTCATGATAGCCCTGGGTTGGGTCAGTATCCTAATTATACAGATGAGGAAACTCTGGCAGACAGAAGGAAAGTGACTTGGCCAGGACCACACAGCTAGCTAGTGTCTGAGGCTGGATTTGAACCCACTTCTTCCTGAATCCAGACCTGGCTCTCTCCACTGAGCCACCTGAAGATGGGGGGGGGGGGGCGGGGCGGGCAGGGCAGGGGCCCAGGGTCTGGGGGAGAAAGGAGCATGACCCACCTTCTCCACCTTGATGGGCTCAGTCCCCGACCCCTGCCCGACTGCCCTTTGTCCACACCGGCCAGACTGGCTGCCACCCTGGAGCTCCCTCCCTGTGAACAAACAGGGACAAGGAGCTGGCCAGGCCGGTTCCTCTGATCTCCACCCTGCTCCCAGCCTTCCCCGCCCCTACCCCAGGCTCTGGCTAACCTGGGGACGCAGACTCCCACTAGGCTGGAGGTGGGGAGAGGGGCCACCCATCCCTCCAAACTTCCAGGACTGGGGACTCACCACCTACGAGCCCAGCCAGCCTGCCCCTCCCACTTTGTTTTAAAAACAAAAACGCAAGCCTCTGACACCTGCTACGTGCTGGGCTTCCCAAGCCCAGAGAAGCAGATGTGAGGGCAGTGTGGGGCTTTACAGGGGACAGGGCCCCAGAGCTGATGGGTGAAACCCCGGGGAGACACTGCCAAAGGGCAGAGGGTCCGTCATTTGAGGAGCAGCGAGAGGGAGCCACAGGGAGTGTTTGAGCAGGGGAGTTACCTGGTCAGACCAGTGCTTTGGGCTTGGACAAAAGGAGAGAAAACAGGGGCAGAGCTGTAGACTCCCCCTATGCTTAGCGCAATGCCTGCGCACCTCGACTCTGACTCAAACCCTAAGTGCACGTAGTAAGCACCTCATAAATGCTCCTCAACAGTGCTTCACAGAGCCCTGAACACAAAACACTTTGCTTCCCACTTCGTCTTTGTATTATTTCTAGCCAACCCGGCCAGCTAGCTGTTCCCCAAGTACATGCTATCTGCCACCTCTGGGCCTTTGCCCAGGCTGTGCCCCCTACCTGGAATGCCATTCCTCTGTGCTTCTGCATCTTTGACCCTGTAGCCCAGGGATCACCTCCTATTCATCCCTGTCCCCACCGGACACTCGACTGCTCGAAATCATGCATATTGTCCATTATGCTTCTCTGCCCTCCTGGATGAAGGCAGGCCTTCTCCCAGATTTGTGGGAGCCCAGGGCCAGGCACACACATAGAAGGCCCCTGCCCCATGTTTACGGCACTCTTGAGGATCAGAGGAGCAGGGGAATCTGCCCAAGGTCACACAGCAAGTTCTTGGGGGAGAAGAAGCAGCTTCAGAAGTCCCTGCCCCTCTCTGAACCTCAGTTTCCCAGTCTGTAGAGTAATCCTAACTCCCATT
Organism: Trichosurus vulpecula; assembly: GCF_011100635.1. Taxonomy (NCBI): domain Eukaryota; kingdom Metazoa; phylum Chordata; class Mammalia; order Diprotodontia; family Phalangeridae; genus Trichosurus; species Trichosurus vulpecula. The sequence goes on along the minus strand of NC_050574.1, from coordinate 9,583,697 downwards.
TCCTCAACACTTGAAGGCTCACAAAATGGCCTTCTCACACGGGCCTTATGAGGGCCGTAGGGCCGGGCTTATCAGCCACCCCCCCCAGCCAGGAGGGAGCAGCATCATCCAGGTCCGAGGCCCTGGAGTCCAAGGCAGTACTGGTGGGTCTTTCGGCCCCAGGTGTACCTGGAGAGACAGGGTGTGTGGGGAGGGAGGAGGGCAGGGGAGGAGGAGGAAGCAGGGACTGCAGGAGGGAGGGAGACAGGGCTCAGTTTCGGTCACACCCAAGGCCAACCACAGGCTCAGAGCCCATGGAGAGGCCCTCCCTGCCAGGACCCAGGCATCCCAATACCCCAGTCCCCACCTCCCTCAAGAACCCAGGCTCCGGAGCTCCAGCTACCACTGGCTGGAGATTCTGGCTCCACCTCCCAGGGCCACACCCCACCAGGTGAAGGCTTAGGTATGTGGGGGGAGGTGGGGCACCTGGGTTCTCTCTCTCTGGGACTGGGGCCTAGGCCTGCCGTGACCAGGGAGGCTCCTACTCCCAAATCGGCTGCATCTGCTCGGACAGGACACCCTCACCGGTCCAGGTGAGCCCAAGACATCCTGCCCCCTGCCAACTCTTCAGGAAGCTGGCACTCCCTCCCCAGACCCAGGTATTCCTTAGCTCCTGCCCTTTCAAGGATCCCAGGGGCACAAGCTCCCAGGCCCAACCTGTTCAGGGACCCTGGCACCCCAGGGCCTGCTTCCAGGGGCCTTGACCAAGGCGCTCCCAAACCCCAGGTTCCTGGGATGCTTGGGTCCCAGCGTCTCCCGCCTAAGGCCTCTCCTCTCCCCAGGCTGGAAGCCCCCGATCCTGAACTGGTAACAGGATGAGCAGCCCAGCAGGGTGAGTGTCTGCCAGAGCCCTCACCTTCCCCTGAGGCTGGGAGCCTCCTCCCCACCATCCTCCCTCCCTCCTCTCTTCTCCATGTCCCCTCCCTTCTTTCTGCCACTCAACAGTGGGACTGGGGTGGAGGGGTGCCTGAGATGCTTCACTGAGTGACCCTCTGACCCTCCTCCCCAGGCCCACTGCAGCCCCCAAGCCCAGCGCCAAGTCCATCTATGGTGAGTCAGGGAGAAGACCCCACTGACAGCCCAGGCTGGGATATCAGGATACTTGGGTCCCTGCCGGGTTATGGGCCGGGGGCCCAGTGCTTGGCCTTGGCCAGTGAAAGAACTGTCCAGAACCCCTCCCACACACACACAACAGTGACTTGGCTCAGGCCAAGGGGAGGGGCCCTTGAGGTGGTGAAGGAAACTAAGTAGAAGGCCCGAGTTCAAATGTGGGCCCTGCCCCTTAGGAGCTGTGGGACCTGGATGGATCCTATCTCCTCTCTGGTCCTCAGTTTCCCTGTCTGTGAAATGGGGAGTAGACAGCCTCCATAGGGCCTTCTGCCTCAAGCCAACAATCCTAAAGTCCTTCCCAGGTCAAGGAGTTTCCTCACTGGCAGAGAAGGACGGATTCTAAGAATGGGGGTCGGAGCTCAGTGGGGGGAGAGGGGACTTGGCTCTTCCTCAGCTTCCCTCTTTCTGGCGCCAGAGCAAAGGAAGAGATACTCCACGGTGGTCATGGCAGACGTGTCCCAGTACGCAGTCAATGTGAGTCTTCTGGGCCTTAGAGAGTGGGGTGAGTGTGGGGGGGCAGACCCAAGACCTGACTTGCCTCCCCTCCCTCAGCACCTGGTGACCTTCTGCTTGGGGGAGGAGGATGGGGTCCACACCGTGGAGGATGCCTCCAGGAAGCTCTCTGCCATGGACGCCCAGGGGCGGATCTGGGCCCAGGAGATGCTGTTACAAGTGTCCACGGGAAACGTGAAGCTTCTGGATGTGGACTCCAAGGTCGGGAGATGGGTGGGCAGCAAAGGAGAGGAAGGAGGGATTTGGTGCAGGGTCCTGGCTTTCTCCCTCCACAGAGGTGGATGGGGGGGGGGGGTCTCAAAGGAGTACAGAAGTGTGAGGCGGGGCAGGAGAGGTATAATGAACAGAATGCCCTGTGGGAACTGTGAGACAGACACCCCCAGGTAGGCTCCTTAGGAGATGCCCCTTCCGTGGGCTCTGGGTGTCCTGGGGTGGGATGGGCAGCCCTGCCTGTATTCCTCTCCCCACCCTCCCACAGGAAGAGCTAGAGTCTTATGCCTTGAACTCCATTCTTCGATGTGAGGCTGTATTCCCCCCAGGCCAGACACGAGCCCTCCTCCTCCTTGTGTGTCAGGAGCCTGACCGGGCCCAGCCCGATGTCCACTACTTCCAGGGCCTCCGAGTTGGGGTAAGGACAGGCTCCAGCTGGCCCATGGGAAGGGTTTGGAAGGGGGAGCCGGAAACTGCTCCCAGAGCTGGTAGAGAATGAGGCTGGGGTGGGGGGACCAGCAAGATGGAAGAGGGGAAGGGGAGGGCCTGAGGATGCTGGGAGGAGGTGCCCCAGAGGAGGGACCCCTGGTCAGCAAGGTGCAGGAAGGGGAGGGAAGGGCCTGAGGATGCTGGGGGGAGGTGCCCCAGAGGAGGGCCCCTGACCAGCTGGAGCCCTCAGGGTCTTAGTGGAAGTACTGGTAGAATCTGAGGAAGTTCAACCCAAAGACAGACAGGGCAGAGAAAAAAGAGATCTCAGACGAGAAGAAATCAGGGAGCAAAGAGGGAGACAGGAGGAGAGAGGGAGGCAGGAAGGGGAGAAAGGGGGATGGAGGCAGGCAGGGAGGCAGGAGAAAACAGAAGGGAAGAGGAGACAAAGTGAGGGAGACAGTAAAGGAGACAGCCATGAGAAGGGGGCTTAGAAAGGCAAGCCAGGATGAGGAGGGGATCTGGGCTCCTACAGGGCCAGGCGGGACCCAGGACTCCCAAACGGCAGCCCCAAGGCCCACGTTGGGGCAGTCCCCCCACTCCCACCAGGCTGTCTGCCCCAGTCTCTCTGGGCAACTCCTTTTTTGTGGCTCTAGAGAGGAGAGGACTCAGGTAGGCCCAGGGCAGGATGGTGGAGCTGCATCCCCTAAATCGTCTTGGCTTGGCAGGCAGAGCTGATCCGAGAGGACATCCACGGGGCCCTGCAGGCCCAGCGATCGGGCAGTGGAGATCGTCGTGCAGCTGCCCTCAGGTGGGTGGGGGGCAAGTCATGGTGGGGAGAGGACAGTGAGTCTGAGCTCCAGCATCCAGCCTCTGTCTTCACCCCGCTCCTCAGAGCCACCCAGGAAGAGCTGAACCGCACCCCCAGCCCTGGGCCCGTGGACACCCCCTTCCAACGCCGGCCTTCAACTCGTGTGGTCATCGCCCCCCGGGAGCGCCTGCTGGGACCACCGGCCAAGGAAGAGGCAGCTGTCCCTGAGGAAGAGGAAGGTGAAGGCTTGGGGTAGTCCCACTGAAGGGAAAGGGGAAAAGATGGCCTTCCTTCCCCCATGTGGGCCTCTTCCATGGGGAGCCCCCGGTCAAAGACAGGAGACACAGCCCTGCCCACAGGGAACCAGTCTGACCAGGGAAACAGGAGCCACCCAGAGGTGCCAAAGATGCTTAGGAAGTGAGCTGCTCACGTCTGTACGCGGGTCACCGAGGAGAGGGAAGGAGGCAGTGCCGGGCAGCTCAAGGCCCCTTGTCTCTGAGCCCTGCCTGCCTCCCCAGGTACCCAGAGGCCAGCCCTGGAGCTGGCGAGTCTGGAAGCCGAGCGGAACGTGGTGAGTGGCCCGGGGACGAAGGAGCGCCCCAGGGGACAGGCGGGGGACCCCCTTCCATGACTCACTGTCCCCCCGTGGGCTCGCAGGACATCCTGAACCACATCCTGGATGATGTCGAGAGCTTTGTGGCCAAGCTGCAAAAATCCGCCGAGGCCTCCCGGGTCCTGGAGCATCGAGAACGTGGCCGGAGGGTGCGCCGGAGAGCGGCTGGAGGTGAGGAAGGGAGGGGGTGAGGAAGGAGGACCCGGATTCCCCAGTCCTGTTCATCCCTGCCCCCTGAAACACACACACACACAGACACACACTCATACACACAATACATACACACACACACATACACACAATACATACACACACTCATGCACACAATACATACACACACAGACACACACTCATACACACACAGACACACTCATACACACACTCACACAATACACATACATATATACACACAATAGACACATACTTATACACACAATACACATGCACACAACATACATACGCACATACATACACCACTTACAATATACATATGTATATGCACACAACTACGAAACGCATGCATACACATATGTACACCCCTGTACAATTCACACACACATACACACAACACCCACCCACCCCCCAGAACCAGAGCACCCCAGAGTGAGGAGACCGTGTTGACAGGAGCATTTATTTAAACCAAGCTCTAGGTCCTCCATGCCCCTGGACACGTCTCCAAGGGACATTGCGATCTCTGCAGTCGCTGTGAGTCAGAGGCAGTCCAACCTGGCACTCTTTTGAGGCTAGAGTTCTACCCATGACCCATCAGATTTTTGCAGTCTAGGAGAATGATGAAATAGAAGATTTGTAAAGCGCTTAGTAGGAGGCCAGTCACATAGTAGGCAGGCACTTAATAAATGCGCATTCTTTGTTTTCTTCTTCCAAGACACTCTTTTGGGGTTCAGGATAACCGCCACCTTCCAAGGTTGCTTTAGGTGGGAAGAAGTGCTCTCGGGGAGAAGCAGGGGAATAGTGTGATTTGGGCCACCTTAGCCTCTCCTAAGCAACACTCAGCACACAGAACACAGTCACAGACCTGGAGGCATCCTGTCCATTCAGAGCGAGTGATGAAACAGTCATCAGGGCACTTACGGAGATCAGGCGAGAGGACAGGCACACAGTCACGGGCTTTGGGGAGTAAGGAAATCCCAGCTCACCTGAAAAGTCTGGCCTTCGTCTCTCGAAGGCTGCCCCTGCCAGGAATCAAGGGATATGCAGAGGGACCGACTGGCCCTGAATGCTCCCCTCCTGTCTAGCCATTCAAAAACTGGATCTCGCCACTTCCTTTCTCCCCTCCGCCTCCTCCCCCCTCTCTCTGTCTCTGCCTCTCCCCATCTCTGCCTCTCTCCTTTCCCCTCCTCCCCCCTCTTCTCTCTCTCTCTATCCCTCCCCATCTGTCTCTCTCCTCCCCCCTCCTCTCTGTCTCTCTCCTTTCCCCTCCTCCCCCCTCCTCTCTGTCTCTGCCTCTCCCCATTTCTGTCTCTCTCCTCTCCTCTTCTCTCTCCTTTCCCCACAGTTTCACTGGCAATCAGGAGTCACATCTCTTGCCATGCATAGGTCTTCCAAGGCCACCTTGGCAGGCTGCTACATCCCATTTACAGATGGGGAAACTGAAGCCCAGAAAAGCAGAAGGGATTTGCTTAAGACAGTACGAGGACCTGCCTGGTTACTCAGGGCTCTTTCTACCACACCAAGATTCTTCCCCTCCTCTCCCTGTCCCCCACCCCATCTCTCCCTCAGAGGGGCTCCTGACCCTTCGGGCAAAGCCTCCCACAGAGGAGGAGTACATGGACATTCTGCAGAAGATCAAGTATTCCTTCAGCCTGCTGGTGAGTCACCTGGACCCTACCTTGTCCCTGGTGGTGTGTTCCCTGTGCCCCTGATCCCCCAGGGCTGTTCCCTTGGGTGGTTCATGGTCTCCCAGGCCCTCGAAGAGGGCAGCTGACCCAGAACTCATCTCCCCCATCTCCTAGGCCCGCCTCCGATCTAACATCACTGACCCCTCTGCCCCAGAGCTGCTTCACTTCCTGCTGGGTCCGCTGCAGATGGTGAGGGGATCCTGAAGTGGGAGGGGTCCTATCTCTGGGGGCACTTCTGGAAGGGGCCGTCCAAAGAGGTAGGTGGGCCGAGTCTAGGCTGGGGCATTCTTTCTGATCTCATGCTAGGTGGTGGACACGACTGGAGGCCCCAGCTTTGCCCAGACAGTGCAGCAGCCTCGCCTGACCTCGGAGGCTGTGGCTCTGATGAAAGAGAGTCTGACGGCCCGAGAGACCGAGCTCTGGACTTCGCTGGGAGACGCTTGGACCAAGGCCCGGTACTTGGGACCTGAGACTTGGGGGGGCAGGGCTGAGTGGGCAGAGGAGTGGGAGAGGGAAAGGCTGTGAACACCTGAGCAGCCCGGAACGTAGCAGGCCTTTCCACAGCACCTTAGGCTTTGCCGAGCTCCATACAAATGTTAGCATTTATCCTCACAACCACCCTGGGAGGGAGGGATTATTATCGTCCCCACTTTACAGACAAGGAAACTGAGGCAGACAGCCATGAAGTGGCTTAGGTGACCTCTTTGCCTCCTCTCGTTCCCCCGCAGGCTTGAGCTTCCCCCTGAGGAAGGCACCCCCTACACCCCAGTCTTCTACAGTGGCTGGGAACCAGCCCCCACCACCCCGGCGGGCCAGCCCTGGGAGGATCCTGTGGAGGCCCAGCACAGGCATGAAAGGCGTCGGTGGCAGGTGAGCCCCTGCCCCCTTTCCTGGGCCTCAGCTCAGTCTAGGGGGAATTCTCCTCAGTGCCTTCCAAGCCCTCAGAGCTGACAGTCTCTAATGGAAGGAGCTCAGGCTGGGCATAAGGAAACCTGGGTTCCAGGTTTCCATCCTGGCTCTGACATTCCATGATGGAAAGGGTCTTGGGATTGATAATCTGTGGTCCTCTGAGGGGTGCCAGGGCAGGTATAGGCAATGACCCTGGTTGCCCCTACCATCAGCCTCCTCTTCTCTCCCCCTCCCCCACCCCCAGCAATCAGCCCCGCAGATCCAGGTCAATGGGTGAGTGAGGATGGGCCCTGGGGAGGGGGAAGGAAGTGGGGGGCCTGGTGTGGATGGAGACTCTGGGAGGGATGGGCTCTGGGCTGAGGAGAAGAGTCCTGGAAGCTCTAAACACCTGTCTCTGTCTCTCTGTGTCTGTCTCTGACTGTCGCTCTCTGTGTCTCTGTGTCCCTTTCTGGGTTTGGGGTGGGGGGTGCAGGTGGGTGAGGTGGTGAGAGGGTGGGGAGAGGGGGATCGGCTGGGGGGATGCGGGAGGGCTACAGAGACACAGACACAAATGAATGGGGGCATTGGACAGGGAACACGGGCAGAGATGGAGTTGGGTGGGAGGGTGATGAAGGGAGGTGCTGGGGCAGAGACAAATACAGGCAGACAGACTGACTCACAGAAATGGAGACAGCGACAGAGACACACACAGACAGAGGCTTCAGGGGTATCTGTGGAAGAGGAAGAGAGTGAGGATGAGCTGCCCAGTGGGCATGGGAAGGGATCTGGGGAAGCCATGGCTGGGACAGGGGAAGGGGATCAGGGTACCAGGGTCTCACTGGGTCAGCAAAGAATCAGCTTCAGAGAATGGAGAGTCAAGGGACCAGGATGCTCAGGCTCACAGGGCAGAGGGGCCCAAACACTGGGGATCATGGGGGGGGGAGGGAAGCAAGAAAATCAAAGATAAGGGGAGGACTGCGCAATGGAGGGGGCAGAAGCGGGGCTCTGCAGGGACTGGACCCCGGAGCTGTCAGCCCCGAACAGGGAGGGGCCGAGGCCCTGAAGACCCCCCCTCCCTTGCACAGGTAGGATTGGGGGGGGCCTAGGCCCTCCCCCTCCCCCTGCCCCACCCAGCCCTGGGAACATGTACCCACCCAGTCTCTACACCTGCTGCCTGTCTCCTCCTTCCTTCCTTCCTTTCTCTTTCTTTCCCCCCTCTCTCCTTCCCTCACTCCCTCCCTCTCCCTCCGCCTCTCCTCCTCCTTCTCTCTCTCTCTCCCTCCCTTCCTCCCTCTCCCTCTCCCCCTCCATCTCCATCTCCATTTCTCTGCCACTCTGCCCCTCTCTGTCTCTCTATCCCCTCTCTGCCTCAGTCTCCCCCTCTGTCGCTCTCTTTCTCTGTGTCTCTATCTGTAACTGTATCTGTCTCTCACATTTTGTCGGTGTGTGTCTCTGTTTCTGGGGCTCTGTATCAGCCTAGTTTTCCTTCTGCCTTTCTGCCCCCTAGTCCCTGCCTCCTTGCCCCCAACTTTTCCCCACCCCACTCTCCCATACACACCTGCATCCTCTTCCTTGGGTGAGGCAGCTTCCCTCTGACCCCTTCCCCCACACTCCCTCTCAGTCACACAGAACCAGACTCAGAGCTGGAGCAGGGGCCAGGGCTGGAGGCCAAGCCTGAGCCAAGGGTCCCAGGGAAGTGGGTTCTCTGTAACTACGACTTCCAGGCCCGGAATGGCAGTGAACTCTCTGTCCGGCGAGGGGACCTGCTGGAGGTGACCAAAACCTGGGGCCTGGAGGATGGGGAGTGGAGGGAAACTGAGATAAGGCAGATAGAAAGGGGCAGATGGAGACAGAGACAACATCCTTCAGTGTCCTGACTTTCCCAAGTGCCAGGCGCTTGGAGTGGAAAGCCAACCCCCTCCACCCCACCTCCCCCAAGACCTTGCTCCGCTGCTTTTGGCTCTCCCTCTCTGCTTCAGTCCCTCAGGGGAGCCCTCCTTTTCCCTTTCCCCCTGTCCTCTCGATATTGGTAGCTTCTGGTCCTCCTCCAGCCTCTCTGCCCATTCCCCTGCCTCTTTCACAAGCACCAGGATTGCAGTCTCTCCCTGGGGGAGGAGGTGGCTTCGGTGATTGCCTCCTGGCAAGGACCACTCCCCCGCCCCGCCCAGATCCACATGTCCTGCTAGGACCTCCCTCCCGAACCCTGATTCCCCATCTCTGCCTGCCTGCTGGACATCTGCCCTCTGGGTGGGCCCTGCACCCTTTCTACCCCATCCCAGACTGACCCTGTAGCTGTCCTCCTGGTCGGCCAGCATCATCTTGAACTTCCCTCTGTTCCTCAGTGGCCAAGGCTTAGTTCTACCTATCTCCCGTCAATCATCTCTGCGCTCCCGCAGCCCCCATAGCCCACGAGATCAGGCTCCCTTCTGCCTGCAGGGTTATGCAAAGGCTTACAGCACTTCTCATAGAAGCTACGTGGTCCGTGGCTACAAGGCCCAGTACTGACTTCCCAGCCTTCCATTTCCCATGTGGTCCCATGAAAGCCCATGCCTCCACCGCCTCCCCTTTCCTCACCCTCCATCGCACTGGGCTTTTGTTCCTGCATCAGCCTCTCTCCCCAATCTATCTCTTTAGGGCCCAGCTCCCCCCACCCATCTTCATTGAAAGAAGACCCCCATTACACCCCCTCTGTCACAAAGCTGGTGGCTTTCTGCAATGGAGCTCAGAGAGCACTAGCTGGGCTTTCTCCCTCTCTGGTGCTCCATATGGTGTCTAGGGCCCTAACACCTGAAGGACCTATAAGTTTAATGAAGGAAGGAATAAAGGAGAGGTTAGGGCCTCATACAGATCTCTGAGTCTCTGTCTACTCCCCCCCCCCCCGCCCCCAACAGGTCCTAGATGATGCCCGGAAGTGGTGGAAGGTTCGGGACCTTCAGGGACAGCAGGGTTATGTCCCCTACAACATTCTCACCCCCCACGCGGGGCCCCCAAGCCGAAAACCCTGCTCTGCCAGGGCACTGGTGAGCAAGGGCAAGGGAAGGAAGCCTGGGGCCCTGAGAGGTGCCTGAGGGCCCCCTCCCCACTTAACTTCTTTGTCCCTCCAGGACCAGAGGACCCCTCCCCCACCCCTGGCCCCAGCCCCTCCCAGGCCCCGCTGGGGCAGCATGGACAGCCTAGACCTGGATGCTGGGGAGAAGGGTATGTGGGTGGCAGGTGGGTGGGCACTTTGGGGATCTCCTCGATCCCCAATATCAAGGAGTGTTCCCAGAAGGCCTTGTTTTGGGAGCTGCTGTCTCTCTTTGACTGGGCCAGTCTTCCTCCATGCCTGTCTCTTGGATCTCTCTGTCTTTCTTCATCTATTATGTGGGTTTCTGTATTTGCCTGGGGCAGGAGAGGCTGAGGATGTTGGTCTCAATCCTTCAGAGCCTCTGATTCCCAAGGACCCCGATTAGGGGCGGGGAGGGAGAGGTTGAGTTGGGGTCCTTTCTCCTCTCTTTTTGTCTGAGTCTTTGACTTCCCAGCCTCGTTGGACAGCTAAACTCATCATCTCTCATTGTCTCTGGGTCTCGTCTCTCTTTGCTGTGCCTCTGTTACTCTTTATCTATCAGTCTCCAGGTCCGGTGTGGACGAACCCTGGATATGGAGACAGGCGAGCCCTGGGTCGGAATCTGTCTCTGATGCTTCCTAACTGTGTGACCCTGGATAAATCCCTCACCCTCTCTGAGCCTCTGTGACCTCAGCTGTAAAATGGGAATGATTACCCTTGTAGACTTCTCGCCTCCAACACCCCCCCACACCCCGCCCCCCCATACACAATCAAGGTCCCGAAAGGGAAAGCCTTTGGAAAGCTGGAAGCACTATGCCATCGTGGGCTCGCGGTCACCTGGCCCAGCCCACCCATTTTGCAGATTCGGAACCTGAGGCTCAGAGAGTGATTTGCCCAAGGTCACAAGGACCACACTGGCCGAGGCGCCATTCTGTGGATCTCGTTTTTCTCGTATCCGTGACTCAATGGGTCCAGGGCCTTCCCACTCTGGAGGAGGGGAGGGGTGTTCGGACCTGGGCTGTGGGAGGCCCTCAGCTCTCTTCTCCTCCCTCCCCCACGACATCCCCCAGAGAAGTTCGTGAACATGCTGAGCGTCAACGAGGAGCTGCAGGCCCGGCTGGCCCAGGGTCCCCGGAGCCCCCGGAGCTCCAGTAGAGCGCCCGCCACCGTCCGCCTGGCCCCCGAGGCCCCGCTCAGCCCCCGCTCCCCAGCCCCCCAAGTCCGCGCCTGGCTTCAGGCCAAGGGCTTCAGCCCCGGGTGAGTGCCCGCGGCAGGCAGCTTGGGACGCAGGGGGCTGGAGGGAGGGCATTACCCTATCTGGCGTTTCCTGGGACCCGAGTCTCTGCAGAGCCCCGAGTCGGCAGGACGACCTGGCGCTGGAGGCTCGAGACGCCCAGGTCCTTGTACAGAGGATGACGAAGCCGGACAGGGATGGGGTGGGCCGAGGGGCCGAGGGGCCGCCTGACCAGCTTCGTCCCTCGGTTAGGACCGTGAGTGCCCTGGGCGTCCTCACCGGCGCTCAGCTCTTCTCTCTAAAGAAGGATGAGCTGCAGGCAGTGAGCCCAGAGGAGGGTGCCCGGGTCTACAGCCAAGTCACGGTGCACCGAGCAATGCTGGAGGTGAGTCCGGACCGGACGCCGGGGTCCCCGAGGGAGGAGGGGGGCAGAGCTTCAGACGCCAGGGTCCCCCTAGAGGGGAGGGGGCAAGAGCTCCCGATGGAGGGGTCCCCCGAGGGGGGAGGGGGGCAGAGCACCCGTTGGCGGGGTCCCGAGGAGGGGCAGAACTTCAGACGCCAGGGTCCCTGAGTGAGGAGGGGGGCAGAATTCCCGACGGAGGGGACCCGGGAGGAGGGAGGGGGCCAGAGCACTTGATGGCGGAGTCCCTGAGGGGGGAGGGGGCAGAGCTCCGGAGGGAGGGGACCCCCAAGGTGGGGAGGGGGCCGGGGTCCTCAGCTCTCCCTCGCTATCTCGCCCCAGGACTCGGAGAAGCAGTCGGAGCTGGAGGCGGTGATGGAGAAGCAGAAACGGAAGGTGGAGGGGGAGGCGGGCGGGGACGCGCTGTGACCCGCCCCCTCCCTCCCAAAGCCCCGCCAGGGTCTTCCTTTAGGGGCGGACAGACCCTCCCCCCTCTTCTCTGCGGGCCTCGGCCGGCCCGCCCCGCTGACCCCGCCCAGCGCACTCCTGATTGGCTGAGGGCGGACGGGGCGGGGCCACCGGGCAGGGAGTAGGGAATAAAGCGAGTCGTGTCTCGAGCGCGTGGGTTCCGGTTTTGTGGCTGCTCTGCGCCCTCGCCCGCCGTATCCCCGGCCCCCCTCTCCTCCTTGGTGGCCTACACCGCCTTCCTCTCAGTGCCTCCCCGACGTAGGAAGTGTTTGAGCCAATGGATCGCAGGTGTCTCCAGGGGTCGGGGGCACAGCATCTCCCCCACCCCCCCATCTGAGGACTGGACGACCTTCGGAGCACCGCACCTCCCTGGGACCTAGGGGTTAAACTGGGGTCCAGGCGGGCACCCAATCTGGCTTCGCCTATTTCCATTCAAGTGACGCCCTGCCCACCACCTACGCCCCACGTCCCCTCCACCATCCTCAAGATAACCAGCCACGGTCCCGCACACTGCCCCCACCTCCCCAAAGCTAGCCATCTCTTCTCAATGCAGCCTGCTGCTCATTCTTGGAACTGTCCTCGCGGGGTGTTCGTGACCCTGCTCCTTCGGCCTCCTTTCCTCAAAGTCCGCCTAAGTCACACCAATGACCTTGGGTGCCTCGTCTCTGGCCGGGGCCCTCCTCTTCCCCTGGACGGTGGCTTCAGGCCCCTTGGGTTCCCTCGTCTCTATACTGATGGTTCTCCAACCTACTACATCAGCCCTAACCTTTCCTCTGACCTCCAGATCCCCATCTCCCATTGGACATCTCAAACTACATGTCCCTTAGGAATTTAAGAACTCGGGAATCTCTCCTCTCTTCTGCATTTCCCTGTTACTGCTTGGGGCACAACTACCCTCCCAGCCATCCTCAACTCCCTCTGCACCCCACAGCCAATCTAACTGAAACTCCCTGTCGTGGCTTGGCCCCCACCCTCAGGAAAGCCCCTCATCCCCTCCCACCGGCACTATTGCAGTGGCTGCTGGAGGTTCTGCCTGCCACTCTACCCTCAGCCCACCTCTAAGGCCCAGCTAAATCTCACCTTGTTTGTCTAGGAAGCCTTCCCCAAGCCCCTCAATGCCCGGGTCCTCCTGTGCCATCACATCCAACGGGAACTTGTTGGCCATTGGCCCTGTCAGATCGGGTGCCCTTGAGGGCAGAGGCTGCCTTCGCCTTTCCATATCTACAGGGCTAAGCACAGCACCTGGCACACAGCACGTGCTTAATAAATGCCAATTCATCAGAGGCAAGCTCTTCCCCCCTGGCTGGCCAAACAAAGGGGGTGGGCAGGTGCCCCAATCTGGAAGCCGAGGGTCAGCCCCCACACACAGACCCTGACGCTGACAGCAAAGTCACACCCTTTATTGGCGGTGCCCCGTGGCCTCGGCAGGTCTCAGGAAAATACTTTCTCCCAGCATGGGTGCCCTCCCCCCACCCCGACCCCAGGCGGCGGGGGGCAACCCCGGCCACAAAAATAGAAGCCTCCTTCCCCTATTGCACATCAGAAGTGGGCGTGGGGCCCCCAGAAAAAAACCCACGCCCCTATATACACGTCCCAGCAGCCCCGGCCGGCGGCCTAAGGAGGCAGGGACCATTGGCACATTCTTTGCTCCCTGGAGGGGGGAGGAGAGGAGGGGGTGGCATCACACGTGAAGTGGAGAGGAAGCAGGAGCAGGGGGAAGGTGAGGAGGATCGCTCTCTGCTGCCCTGGTCCCCAAAGTCTGCATCTTCTTTCTCCGGCTCATCGATCCTGGGCCTCCACCACCTCCTGGCAGCTCTGGCCCCAAGATTCTTCTTTAACCAACTTCTCCCACCGACCTTCAGCTACATTCTGTCCTCCACCACTGTCCCATGTCTCTGGTCCCAATCTTGGAAGCCCTCAGCACCCCCCATCCAGCCCCATCCTCCTGACGGCCCAGCCCCCTCCCATGGCCCCCCCAGGCTATCACCAGGGGTGCCCCCTGCCCCTGCTCCTTCGATCCAGGCAGCTGGGCCCCGAGGGCCCTAGGGTGCTAGGGAGTGGGGGGGTGGGGGGGTGATTATGGCTTTTTTAGGGGAGTGACTGGGGGGAGGGGACTCCTGATGTCCCCTCCAAGGTCCCCAAGTTTCACACAAAGGAATGATCTGTGGCAGAAGCAGCTGCATAAATAGGGGGTGAGGGGAGAAGAGGGGAGCAGAGCCAGGCACCCCCCCTCCCAGGGTGGGGGTGGGGGGAATCACTTGGAGAGTTTGCTGATGACCCGGATGAGGGCGGCATTTTCATCCTTCAAGCGCTGGTTGTCAGCCCGCAGGTCAGACAGGGCCTGAGGGACAGGGGGAGCATGGTCACCCAAAGGGAAGGTGGGCCAGCCCCACCCCGCCATGGCCATTCTCCTCACCTTCAGTTCCTCTTCCAGCTGGGCTGCCTTCCTCTCTAGGGCCCGCCGTTCCTGGGGAGGGGGCCCCATCAGAGAAGGGGGAAGCATGGGGAAGCCCCATCCCAGGGGCCCATGCCTCTAGGAGACACCCCCTCGGGCTCCCAGTCCCCCACCCAACTATGAGACTAGGAAACAGGTCCTAAGGAGGGAAGCTGCAGACCTAGGGTTACCCAGGGGATCAAGCTCCAGAGACAAGGCTGAGCCCCAGAGTGCCCCCTCCCCACCCCCCACATCCCCTTTCCTCCCACTCACAAATCTCTCCAGCTCCAGCATGGCCGGCCTGTCTGCGTACTGCTCCTGTCTCTGTGTCGGGGACAAGGGCAGTGAGGGAGGGGGAGGGGAGGAGAGAGAAGGGGAGGGTGAAGGGCAGGGGGGCAGAGAAGAGGGCAGTGGGGAGGGGAGGGGGCAGAGGAAGGAAGGAAGGGGAGGGAGCTGCAGCAGGGAGCCCCCAGTCCCAGCCCCTGGCCCCCAGCCTCCCCAGGCACTGACCTGCGTGGCCCGCTCCAGCTCCACCTTCAGCTGTGACAGCCCCAGGGTGGTCTCCTGCAGAGTGTCCCTGAGTCTCTCATTCTCCCCCTGTAGGCTCAGGTACAGCTGGGGCACAGAGGGCAGGGGCAGAGGAAGCCAGGACTCAGAGCTGGCAGCCCTAAAACGCTCCTGATCCAATCCAGCCCCAACTGACATAGGGGTAAGCTGAAGCTCAGAGAGGGGTCCCCCTCGAACCCGAGACCTGATAATGGGGACCCAAATGGATGCATGGACCAAAGGGGCTCACCTTGCGGAAGTTGCTGTTGTCCGGGTGCGGGTCTGTGGGCTCCGCCCGTGGTCGCAGTCCCTTGGAGCCGTCCACCACTCTGGGGACCGAGGAGACCTGGTCAGTGTGCGGGCCAAGCTCACTCCATTCTCCCCGCCCACCCCACCCCCCGGGACGCCGGGCACCACATGGGGAATGGCAGCAGGTACCTGGAGGCTGGGCTCTCTTCACGCGCTAGGGGGTCCACGGGCTCTGCCTCCTCGCCCTGGAATCGAGGCAGGCGGGGGGTGGAGGAGGGCACCAAACCGCCCTCCACCACCCCCCTTGTCAGTGAGATCCTCAAACCAGGACACGGCAACACGAAGGCTCCAACACAGGCACAGGCTTGTCAGCCAACGGGAAAACTGAGGCCCCCCCCGAGGTCACCCACCCAAGCCCTAGGACCCCAAATACAGCTTCCAGCCCCTCACCTCGGCCAGCCCCCGGTGCTCCTTACGGACTTTCCGTCGGTCTGGAATCACCCGCTGGCTGCGGCCTTCCCCCTCAGGCTCCTCTGCTGGAGTGACATGGGGTCAGACCTGGACACCCTGGTGTCCTCCTGCCCACACCCTGTCCTAGTGACCCCAGGCTGGGGGAGGGGCCGCCCCTCCCCGACACATACCTCTCTGGACAGTGGCATCCGAGTTCTCCAGCCCAGGGACTCGGGGCCGACGAGAAGGGTCCTGGATGATGGGAGAGGGCGTCAGGCGAGGGGGGGGCTGGCCCTGAGCCCCTGCCCCAGCTCACCAGGCATCATCCTCAGCTGTACCCCCACCCTGACTCCCAACAGCTCTCCCCAGACATCATCCTGAGCTCACCAGGTCCCCTGAGCGCATCTCTTCCTTCTCTGGCTCAGGGCCCCGCACCACGCTCTTTTCTGCCTCCTTCAGGTCTGTCAGCGTCACCCCCTGGGGAATAGGGACCAATGAAGGGAGAACAAGACCCCAGCAGCCCTAAGGGCTCCAGCTCCCACCCACCCAGAGCCTCACCTGAGTCGATCTCCGTGACTGGCGCATGAGCCGGGACCGAGCCTTGCGCTGAGACTCAGACTCCTCATCCCTCACAGGCATCTGGTATGATCTGGAGAAGGGAGGAGGGGGAGAGGAAGGAGGAAGAGGAGGGGAGAGGGAGAAAAGGGGATATGGGGAAGGGGGAGGGAACAGACGGGGAAGGGGAGAAGAGGGGACGGGGAAAGGGGGAGGGAGCGGAAGGGGAGGGGGAGAAGAGAGGATGGGAAAAAGGGGAAGGGAGAAGACGAGGAGGGGGAGGAAGCAGGCCAGCAGGTGAGTTAGGCTAGCTCTGTGGGCACCGCTCCATTCTCAATGCCACCCCTCCTCTTTGAGCAGCACCCCTTCCCCATTTCCACCTCACCTCCGTCGGTCCCGGGAATCAGTGGGGGCCAAAGAGGCTGACCCTGGGGTGTTTGGCACAGCTGGCAGTGGTGTCGGGGGCTCCACAATCCTGGGATTCAGAAGGGGAGATGACAGTGACCACTTCTCATTCATTACTTCCCTGTGGGTCATCACCCCCACTTTGCCCAGGCTCCCAGGAAGTCAGTAGTGCCAGACTGGGTGCCAGCCAGGGCCTGGCCTTCTCTCCCCAAGGGCCCCCCGCATACTCACACTTCAGGGGTCTCGTTCATCTTCCGGGAGAGCGTTGGGGGCACACGGGCCAGACGGAGCTCCTTCGTCTATGGAAGAGAGAGGGTAGAGGTGGGGATGTGGCCCACCTAAGGGTCGTCCTGCCATCCTCAAGTGGGGGAGCCCGGGGGTGAGGGGTAGATGCTCCTTGTGAAAGGTCATCTCCAAACCCAGCCCAGATCCCCTGACCATGGCCCCAAATGATGGGCAATGAAAACTCGGATCCTGGCTGGTACTGCAGATCAACAGGGGTGAATGGCCCCGGGCCCCCAACCACCAAGCCTCTGAAGGCGTCAGTGCCCCCATTCTGGGGCATCCCCAACAGCTACAGCAGGTGGGGGAGGACCCAGTGCCCCAGGACCCTCATGTTCCATGGCCCTGGGCACTTGGCCTATACCACAGGCACTCTGCAGCCTGGCATCTGGATATGGGAATCCCCCAGGCCCCTCTCAGTGACTCACCTTGGGGCTGGGGGGGTCCAGGTTCTGTGGGGAAGATACTCCATTCAAGGCACTGGGCTCTGGGGGATAGGGGCAGTCAGAGGTCAGTGGGTCTCCTCTCTCCCCACCTTGGTCACCCCACCCCAGGCCCCAGAGCCTCCTCACCTGGGGATTCCTCCTCACCCTCCTCCTCATCCCGGAGTGGGGGGGCCCCAGTGCCCCCCGGCCGCCGCTCCTTGGAGAGATCCTGGAGGGAGATCTTTTCCCGGCTGCTCAGACGACACACAGAGCTCCTATGAGGGCACAAGGGGAGCCCACGCTGAAGTGAGGGGCCAGGGGAGGCCCCTGGCCCAGCCCAGCCTGGCCTAGGCCCACCCCTACCTCCTATGTTTGCTGCTGGCTGGCGGCTGTGGCTCGGGGCCAGCCTCTGTCCCTCGGCCCTGGGCCATGGCTTCTTTCTGGTTCCGAAGCTGGGGAGAAAGAAGAGCAGGAAGCTGTCAGGGATGGCCGAGTCCTGAGATAACAGGGGCCCCACAAGATGGAGGGGCAGAGTGTGAAGAGCCACAGTCAAGCAGGCTTGAGGACCTGACAATCAGGGCCCCAGGAGAGGGTGAAGTGGGGGGTCCTGAGGAGGCTGAGGCCCAGGGGAGGGGGAGGGGGGCCTGAGGGGCCCGAGACCCAGGGGGGAGGGAAGGGGGGACCTGAGGGGGCTGAGGCGCAAGGGGGGGGCCTTGGCCCAGGGGAGGGGGAGGGGGGCCTGAGGGGGCTGAGTGAAGGAGGTGGGGTGAGACCCCCAGGGCCTCACATCTTCCTGCTTTCGGGCCAGCTCCTCCAGAAGGCTCAGCACTTCCTCGTCCGCCAGGTCACAAGGACGCTGCCCCTGAAGTAGGCAAGAAGGAGGAAGATGGTGGTGAGCCTGGAGCTGTGGAGGCCAAGCCCCAGCCTTCATCCCTCCTAGGAGGACACCAAGAGTTGACCAGTGCACATACTCCTCCCTTCGCCATGCATTTACTTAACACCTACTGTGTGCCAAGGCGCCAGGGGAAAAAAAAAAAACAAAACCAGCCCCCCATCCCTGACTCTATGGAGGGGAAATGTACATGGGGGCAGGGGGGGGGAACGGGGAGAGAATCAGCATTTATAGAGCACCTACTATGTGTTGGGCGCCACACTAATCACTTCTTACAAATTTTATCTCATCTGATCTTCAACCGCCTGTGGGGGAGGGGCTATTAACATCCCCATCTGACACTCGGGGAAACTGAGGCAGACAGAGGTGAAGGGACCTGGCCAGCATCACACAAATCACACAAGGAGGAAGCGGCTGAGGCCGGATGTGCGCCCCGAGCTCTTGGTCCTGTGGTGCCCCTAGTGGCCTTAGGCCCACTTTACAGAGTGACCAAGCTAAGAGGGAGGCAGGGAGACCCTAGAGGAGGCTGGAGAGAGGACTTCCAGCCAAGATGGCGGCCCACGTGGGAGTCAACTACCAAACTCCCCCATACCCACTCCAGAGACAGGGGAAACGTGTACCAGGATAAATAATGAGGAAACCCCACAAGACACCATAGCGACGAGCCAGGGGCCTCCCAGGAGAAAGCCTGCGGAAGTGGGACCCTGGAGCCCAGCCGCACTCTGACGCGGGCCGGGCAGCGCCTCCATGGGCTGCGGTGACCCTGACACTGTCCAGACGACCTCAAGGATCCAAGGAGAGGTCAGAGGCGACCCAGGGTGAGACCCAGCAGGGCCAAGCTTTGTGCCACAGCCAGGACTACGCACTATACCAAGAAGAAAGGCAGCCAGAGATGACAGGAAGAAAGTCGCTAGCGTCACGCATGAAAGGGACTCTCCGAAAATCAAGAAAGATCTGATGGCGACAAGGACCCGGGAAGGAAAGGAATGTGTGAGTAGTCCAACAGCAAACCCAGGGGAACCTCGGCCCATCTTTCAAAGAAGCAGCATGCTGCAGATCCCACAAGACCAGCAGCCTTGACCGTCAATGAGGACTGAGCTTGGAACTCAATATTCCAAAAAGCAAGAGAGGCTTGAAGGCTTACAGCGCAGGGTGGCCACCGTAATACAAATGACAGTAAGAGTGAGCATTCCTACAGGGCTTTTATGTCTGAAAAGGGCTTCAGAAACACCACCTCATCAAGTCCTCACAATCGGGGGTGGAGGGGGTGGGGCGCAGAGCTGTTCTTAACCCCGTTCTACAGGTGAGAAAACTGAGACAGAGGCGAAATGACTCGTCCAGGCTCACACAGCTAGAAACTGAGGCTGGACTGGAACTCAGGTCTTCCTTACCCCCAAGCCGATAGCTCTATCCATTATACCACCAAGCTACCCACAGGGGCATAAAAATGAATCTTTAATGGAACAGAGGACATTGAAACATTTCTGACGAAAAAACCAGAGATGAACATGAACTCTGAACTACTGGCACGAGAGTGCAGAAAAACCTAGGAAATGTCAAATGATTTTAGCACTTAGAAAGGGCCATAGGATGGTGTGGGGCTGACATTCTAACAGAGGAAGGAAAATACGTCTCTCTTCATAACTACTCCATCTTCATAGAGTACTGAGGAAGGCGAGTGAGAAGAACTGAGGTCCTGGGGTGGCTTGTTCTGTTCCGAAGATCCAAAAGAGAAAACGAGGAGGACACAAGGAAAGAGGAGGATGAGGGGTGGAACTTGCCGGTTCTCTTGAGTGGGGTGTGGGGAGATGAAGGAGGACAGTTTATCCAAGGGAAGACGAAGCTGAGGGCTGATGGAGCTGGAAGTCGTCTGCACAGGGACGATGATAGAGCCCAAGCAAGACAGCACAGAGAGAAGAGATGCCCCAGGGGCTCGGGGGCAGGACGAGAAGAAAAGGCAGTCTCAGTAAAACCCCCGGAGGAGCGGAGAAATCCCCAAGAAAGCCCAGTGACAACGAGCCAGGTGCCTCCCAGAAGAAAGCCTGTGGAAACGGGACCCTGGAGCCCAACCACGTTCTGACACGGGCAGGGCAGCGCCACCGTGGGTTGTGGTGACCCTGACACTGTCCAGACGCCAGACAGGGCCCAGATGACCTCACGTAGAGACAAGGCCTGAGAGCTCCAGACTAGAGAGAGCAGTGTCAGCTCTGAGCCGAGAGGTCAGAGGAACAAAGGCGAGGAGGTGGAGGCAGCAAGGGGACATGGTGCTTTTTTCTCTAGGAGAGAAGGGGTATAGGAGGAAAGCTTGAGGGTCCTGGGCACGTCTGAGGGCGGTAGGGATGGGAAGAGAAGGATGACGGGGCGGGGGGGGGGGGGGGGGGGACGGGACGGTGGACGGACTCAGCACCAGCAATCTGACTGCGTCATTCCCTCACTGGCTCTCACGGCCTCTAGAATCCAAGCACCGCTCTTCTGTTTTGCTGGAGCGCCCTCTCTGGCCTGCCCCAATCCGCTGTGTGACCTCGCCGGGAGCCCACGGGCCAGACGGGCCTTCTCTCTCCCCTCACACGAGGCCCAGCGTCCCCTTTCCTGGAGCACAACCATTCCTCACGTCCCCCTTCAAGAGACAGCTCAAGCACCTTCCACACCAACAGCACACGTGTACGCGCGCGCGCACACACACACACGAAGTGCTAAGTAAAGCACTGGGCCTGGAGTAAGGAAGACCTGAGTTCAAATCTGGCCTCAGACACTAGCTGGGTGACCCTGGGTCTTTGCCTCAGTTTCCTCACCTCTAAGATGGAGATCATAATAGCTCCTCTCTCCTAGGGATAATCAAATAAGGTAATCAGGGTAAAGCATTGTAAAGGGCCAGAACACAGCAGGTGCCTAATAAATGCTGACTAAATAATCCCTTGTTCGGGGTTGTGGAGCAGAGGAGGGGAAGAGCGTCCTCCGTTTTACAGATACAGAAACTGAAGCTTCCGGAAGGGCCCGGCCCAGGGCAGAGATGGGGGGAGTGCGACCCAGGTCCTGGCCACTCAGGCCTTCCCCCACCCCTGATCCCCCTCCACAGCGTGGCTCGGGCCCCTCACCGCATGGGTTAAGGAGTCCATGCCTCCCCCGTGCTCGGCCAGCAGGCGGCAGGCATCCTCCACGCCCCAGTGGGCAGCTGCGTGTAAGGGCGTCCAGCCGTCGCCATCACGCAGCTCAGGGTCATAGCCGGCCTGGAGGAGCAGCCTGCGGTCCAGGAGAGAGACAGGAGGTCTGGCATGAGAAAACGGAGGCTCCCCACCCAAGGCCACACCGCTCCCTAGTCAGCGAGCCCGCAGGGACCCAGTCCCGGGTCCAGGACCTTGTTCATCTCTCTTGCATCACGGTTCCTGGGATGGTCGGTCTATGGGCCCCTTCTCAGGAGCATGCTTTGAAAGGCATGAAATAAAATGCAAGGGAGACAAAGGCGCCTCTATTGAGATGTAGTGATAATCAAAAAACAACCAAGTTTACAGAAAACAGATCACTGGTGTGGTCTAACCACCTCAAAAACCCGGACCCAGGGAGGCACACAGAGCTGCAAGGCTCCCATCGGGGCGGCACCACAGCCACAAGGGGCCGTGGGTCTGACCCTTCCCTGACCAGGCATCCCCTCTGCCTCATGGCCACCCAGCAGACAAGGCCTGCGGGGAGCGGGGGACAGCAGCCCCTCGCACGCCGGACGAGGCCTCGAGACTAGAAAGCGATTCTGACACCGGATGGCCGCTTCCCGCCCCCGGCTCCTGCTTCTGGTTCTCGTAGCCAGGACCCAAGCCTGAAGAAGCCGCCCTCTCACACCCCTCCAGATTTCCTCAGTCCCAATTCCTTCAACTCTTTCTGAGCCTTCTCCTCTGGACTCTCCAGTTTGTCAATGTTCTTAGAAACAGTGCCCAGAGGTCATCTGTCCAGGGCAGGGCACAGCAGGACTGGTCCCCTTCCCTAGGCCTGGACACTGGGCCTCTTTTTCATTTAGCCTAAGACTGTTCTGGCTGTTTGTCTGGCTACCGCATACCCCAGCAGACTCATCGGGAGCTTGTGGTCCACTAAGACCCACAGCTCTTCTTCAGAACAGCAGCTGTCCAACCTTCACACTTGTTGCTATGTAATTGGACCTGCTCAGACACAGCCCATTAATCTTGCCTGTCAAGCTGCTCTTGTGGGATTGTCATCCAGGCGGGTGGCTCTGGAGCCCAGCTGTGTAGAAACCTGTGGATCTGATGAGCAGGCCGTCTGTGCCTTAACCCAGGTCACTGGTAAAAAGGAGTCACCTGACCCAGGCCTAAGCACAGATCCTAGGTGACCTTCGCTGGAGACCACAGCCCCAGGAATGACTGACAGGCCCTTCCGGGCCACCCCCTCTAACGTCCCACCCCGACCAGCTTGAGAGGCTGCCACAGGCATCTGTGAAACCTGGGCAGCGGTGCCTGGCAGCACCCCATGAGCCAGGAGGGGAGGCTGGCCGAGCCCCTACACACCCTGTTTCGCCTCACGAGGCAGTATGAGCCCCCCAGCCTCAGGCCCAGAGGGGAGGCTCATTCCAAGCCACACACCCACCATGCCTCCAAGGGGAGAGGAGGGCCGGGAAGGGAGCCTCCTACCTCATCACCTCCATGTAGCCCTTGGCAGCGGCCACGTGCAGGGCTGAGGCGCCTGTGCGGGGGTGGCGGGCCTCCGGCATGGCACCCCCATTCAGCCAACACCGAGTGTCATGAAGCAGGAGCTCCTCCTCAGCCCGCTTTGCAGCCTCCACATCCACGCCTTTGGGGAGAAGAGACAAAACCATCGTCAGCTCTGGGAGAAGGCACAGGGCCCACATGCACTCTCAGCTTCCTTCCTGCCCACCTCGGCGGGCAATCTCCGCCCTCAGCAGACTCTCCATGGCATCGGCCTCTGCCAGGTCCAAGGGCAGGTCCCCATCGCTGTTCACAGCGGCAATGTTGGCCCCGTGGCTCAGCAGGTACCTAGAGGGCAAGATGGCAGGATGGCCAAGCTAAGAGAGCCAGCTCCATGCCATCATTTTAGGTCCCTATCCTATGCCAGGCAGGGTGCTGGCCACTGGGGGTACAGAGGCAAGAAAAAAAGACTGTCCTCCAGAGCTTCAGGAAGAAACAGCACCAGCTATGAAAGTGGTCAGCAAGCACTGAGGCCGGCACATGGACCGTGGGCTGGGCGCTGGGCTAGGCCTGAAGGAGCTCGCCGTCTAACCAGGAGACAACACACAAGCAACAATGTACAATAGGATGATTCAGGATAAATGGAAAATAATGAAGAGAGGAAAGGCCTCCCACAGTCAGAGCCGGAGCAGCAGTCCAGGTCTGGGTCCGAGGTCGCTAGATGGGACAGTAGGTGGGTGGGGAGTAAGGTGTAAGACTGGAGACGCAGGAGGGGGCATAGGAGCTCCTGAAGTTCACTGGGAGGGGGGGAGGGGTCACGTGGTCAGACCTGGGCTTTAAGAACATTCTTTGGGCAGCCAAGTGGAGAATGGACAGGACTGAGGAGAGACTGGGGCAGGCAGACCCCCCAGCAGTTATTCCAGTAATCCAGGCTTGAGGTGAGGAAGGCCTACACCAGGGGGCTGCACCAGAAGACAGATGTCACTAAGGAGAACTCAACAGGTCTTGGCACCATATTGGATAAAGTGGGGGAGATGGTACAGAATCCAGGATGACCCTTGGGTTGTGAGCTGGGGGGACTGAGAGGACGGAGGAAGGTAGAAGCGGAGAATTTGGGGGGACAAGACAATGAATTCTGTTTTGGATGTGCTGAGTCTAAAGGTGTCTACTGGATGTGCAGCTTGAGACGTCTGAAAGGCAGCTAGAGATTGGAGTCAGAGGCTAGGGCAGGAAAGGTAGGTCTGAAAGACCACCAGCACAGAGATGGTTACTAGATCCTTGGGAGCCAATAGCATCAGTAAGGGAAGTGTCCTACAAAGGGAGAAGAGAAGAGGACCCAGGACAGAGCCCTGGGGGACAGACTCATGACCTGGAGGAGGATCTGGCAAAGGAGACTGAGAAGCAATGGTCAGATAGGTAAGAGAAGCACAGGGGAAAGGTGGCCCAGAAGCCTTGAAAGAAAAAGATCCGGGAGTAGCTGGCCACACACGCATGGGCGCGCGCACACACACACAGATTACACACACACACACACACACAGATTACACACACAAACACACACATAGACACACACACATATACACAGATTACACAAATACACACAGACACACACACACATAGAAACACACATATACAGATTACACACACATACACACGCATACACAGATTACACAAACACACACACACAGATTACACACACACAGATTACACAAACACACACATACATTACACAAACACACAGACACACACACACACACATTACACAAACACACACATAGACACACACCCCAGAACACAGAGGCCAAGGGGACCCTGCCTCCCTGCTTCTGGCGTGACTGAACCAGACTGTGAATTCCCCTCCCAGGCTCCAGGGTCCCAAGACTAGCTCATGTACAGTTTAACTAGGAAACATGAAATAACTCTATTCAAAATGATTGCTATGCAGGTTTAACTTCTTTAATGATCAAACTATTACAAATCAGAGCTCTTCCTTTAACCCAAATTGTGTTAGTCAGGAATATTTTGAGGCTGTTCCTTTATTTTGCCTGTCTGAGCTTTTCTTCATTCCCACTGATCTCTGATATGATAATCTCTTTCCAACACATGATTTTGGAGCAGGGGTCTATGGGCTTTCCCAGATTGCCACAGGGTCCACGAGACAAGGAGGGCCCAGAACCCCCATCCCTGTGGCCATTGGGAGCTGCCAAAGCTCTGGAACAGGGTAGTGACATTGTTAGACCTTCACAGGAGGAGAGGCGCTGGGATGGAGGCCAGTGGGGAGCTCCTTTAGAAAGGCTCGGGGGCTGTAGAGGCGCTGGGTCAGACACCAAGCTCAGTGACCAAGGTGAGGGGCTAATGAGGAGCATCAAAGACCAACAGCACCTCTTCCTCCTCCCCCTAAGGTTATGAAACAGGGTGGCCACTCGCCAGTCCTGGCAAGGTTGGTCACTGAGGTGGGGTCTTCTGTATCCAACGGGGCTGGAGAGCTGTGAAGGGCAAAGAGCTCGACGAAGACATGCTGAACTGCAGCCAATCTGGCCTCTGGCATGGGAGAGGTGTGAGGGCCAGGTGGGGGGGCCTTGTCCATTCACAAGGTGAGTCAGGAAATGCAGACACCAAAGCGGAGCCAGGAAGGGAAAGCATGGTGGAAAGCATCTGAGTGAAGGTCAACGGAAGGGCTTTTGTCACTGGCATTCACTACAGACCGCCCAGACAGAAAGAGGACAGTGATGATCAGTCACTGGAGTGGCAGAGAAGTGCACTGAAGGAGCCATCAGCTAGCCAGACACTTTGACTAGTTGAAGCTTTCTGCTCATGACTGCCTAATGATCTTTTCATCCTTCTAAAGTGAGGAAACCAACATGAGGAAATTCTCTTCTGGGTCTGAGAGGAGGAACTGGTTGCTGGTCTAGAAATGCCGCTCCCTGGCAGGAAGGGCCAGTCCCCACTAGCCTGGCAGAGAAGGAGGTACCTGACCACTCTGAGCTGTGACCCTAGAAAGACAGGGGCCAGCAAAGGGACCAAGGTGGATGACCAGCCAAGTTGGTCCAGAAGATGGGAGCGAGGGCAGACAAGCAAAGGCTAGAAGGTGAAGGCCAAAAGCCACCCAAGGATCCCCCAAACAGCTGGCAGCTACAGCTGACTACTACTCTTAGCATTCTAACAGCAACACCAGTTGGGCCTGGAGTCCAGAAGACCCAGGTTCAATCTGGCCTCAGACGCTTCCTCATTGTACAGCCTGGGCAGGCAGAGTGCTTCACCTCAGTCCAACTCGGTTTTCCCATCTATAAAATGGGAATGAGGGCACCAACTTCCCAGGGCTATCATGAGGGTCAAATGAAATCCTATGTGTAAAGCAACTGGCACAGTGCTTGGCACACAGTAGGTAGTTAATAAATGCTTCTTCCCTCCCCACCCTGGTCCACGACCAAGGCTCAAGGTGAATGGGCTCTGAGAACAGACAACAGAGAGATCTCGGCCTCTTTCTGCCCACCTCTCATTCTGCTAATGTTTTTCTAACCAAGAAGAAATGACCTCTGGACAGGAAAGGACAGAAACCACCCCAACACTCTGATAGAGAGCTGAGGCCCAAGATCACTGAGGAGCAAGGGAGAGAGCGGTCAGCAGCCCTCAGGGCCAAGCAAACAGGATGGCCAAGGCCCGCCTGGACCACCGAGCAAGTGTTGTTCCGTTGGTCAAAAAAGGGCCATGACCCTCTGCCACTGAGCAATCCAAGGTCCAACAGGCCCAAGGAGGACCAGCACACCCGGCAGGAAGGACACGCTAACCACCGCAAAGCAGCCGTGGCATCGCTGGGACAGCCTCTTTGGACAGGGCAACAAGACTGGCAGATCAGTTCACCTGATTTCAGCAAAGCACTTGGAGGACCATCTCATGCCGTTCTTGTGGGAAGGAAAGAGAGAGGGGAAAGCGAGGTGTCTAGGACAAGGAGGAGAGCTCTGGACAGAGCACTGGTCCAGTGTGAGCGTGTGAGGGAAGTTCCATGTCAAGCTGGCAGGTCTCCAGTGCAGTGCCCCAGGAATCACACTGGGCCTGAGCTGGCAGGTGGGGTAGAGGAATGGGCAGAAAAAAGCTCAGAGCACTTGTGTGGGCAGCAGTGAGGGGACAGTTCCCATCTGGAGAGCAGGGAAGGGCCAGCATCTGAACAGGAAGGTGGGGGTGCTAAGCCTGGAGGAGCATCTTCAAGTGTCTGAGGGGCTGTCCCGGGCAGAAGGGAGAGACTTGTTCCTCATGGCCCCGACGGCGGCATCAGGGAACTCTGGGGGAGTCCCAAGGAGGCCAGTGTAGGCAGCAGAATGGGGGCCTGAAGGGGTCATCCTGGCCCCTCCTGGAGGCTTCAACTGGAGCCAGGCAGCTTCTTGCCAGGTAAGTTACAAACAGGTCCCTTCTGAGGATGGCCTGGACCTGGTGGGCAAAGCCTCCAGATCTGAAGGAAACGCCAGAGGGGGCACAGGTGACCAAGCAGTGTAGAGATGGGGGAGCAAGGGGCTGACCGCTCACTGAAGGCTGGGGGTCAAAGGCGGGGAAATGTGAGAGCTCAAAGGAGCCTTAGACACGCTGCTCTAAGGGTTCCTAACCCAGGATCTGCAAATGGTTCTTAACATTCTGATAACTTCCTCTGCAATTCATGTATCTGAATACACTTTTCTGAGCAAGGGTCCCTGGGCCTCAGATCCTCAGGTCCAGTCCCACCCACTTGGAGACAGAAGATCGAGACCCAGAAAGGGAAGGACACAGTGACCAGCATCTCCTGGGCCTCCCAGTAAACAGCAAAAGAGAGCATGAGCGAGGCAGACCATGAGACAAGGAGATACCTGGTCCTTGAGGAAGCAGGTCACAAGAGGCCTGAGAGGCCAGAAGAGGCCTCCAAGGTCAGCTGAGGCAGGTCCAGACCCGACACAGACTCACCCAATGCCCTCGATGGGGAAGGGAGGCCTGTGCCCCCTGGCCAGCTCCATCAGCAGCCTTCCTCCCAGAACTTCCCCCTCCCACCAGGACCCAGGGCCTTACTGGGCGATGTCCAGGTATCCACAGGAGGCGGCCACATGCAAGGGGGTCCAGCCCTCATTGTCAGCTTGGTTGACTGAGGCCCCCTCCTCTACCAGGAAGCGGACCACCTCCAGATTCTCATCAATGCATGCCTGGAAGAGGAAGAAGAGACAAGAGAGGCTGGGTCAAGGCTGGGGGCAGGGAAGGAGCTTCTGACCCCTGACCTCCTGGCTGGGTACTACCTTCTCTTCCCTGGGGAACACAGGCTCAGGCCCTCTGACCGTGGCTTCCTCCAGGCCCCAGATGTCTGGGCCCTGGCTCCTTTCCCCTCAGGGACCACTGAGGTTAAAAATAGTGTGGGGTGTGAGATCGTTCCCTGTGCCTCCAGCAGGGCCCATCTTCTACCCGAGCCCCCCACCCATGCTGGCTCCGACCCTTCCCTCCATCTTCCTTCTGCCCCTGCCCAGGCCCAGGTGCCCAAAGGCTGGAAGAGAAGGAAGCACTCCCCCACCCTACCCCCCCCAACACCAGGGCCAGGATGATGAAGTCATGGAAACTCCGGCAGGGAGGGGGGGCCAGGCCCACCCCCAGCCCTGGGAACGGGCTGAGCTCTGGGCTTCGTTTATTTCCTCCCCGATGTCATGGAGACCCAAGGGGGGGGGGGAGTGACAAGGGGGCTTCCCCTACAAGGACCTGGTGAGAGCTAAGGGCTGGGAGTGAGCTTAGCCAGCACCTGGGGCCCACGCAGCCACTCTCCAGTCCCTGCTCCCTCCGCCCCCAACTCAGACTCAGGCAGCTGACCCTGGGGTCTCAGAGGAGTCTAGGGAGCACTCCGCCATCTGTGGCCTGCCCCCAGAACACCAGAGAACGGCCTGGGGGAGGGTAACAGGGCACCTAATGTTCCTGGCTGGGGTGGGGGAAGGGGAAGGGGAGGGAGGCTGGGTGCAGGAGGCCTCCAAGGCCCTGGGATAGGAACTGTGAAGCCCAGTGCTAGGAGGGTGCTTAGAGATCACAGGGCCGGAAGGGGATGCCCAGAGAGGGCATGGGACAGCCCCAGGTCACACAGGAACCTAAGAGACTCATCCATCCCTGTGGTGGCCACAGTGAGGGAGGCCCCTACAACACAGGGACAGACGGGGCAGGCACAAAGCCCGGCTTCCAAGCCCTTCTCTGCTCCCTTGGGAAGGGTGGCCAGGAGGGACATGGACGGGAAGGGAGGCAGCCTGGGACTTGCTATCTGCGGGGTCCTTCTCAGCACAGGGAGGCCTGAGGCCTGGGGCCAGCTGGGGGGAGGGGTGTATCAGGTGGTTTCTGATGCTGAGGCACCACAACCTCTCAAAGTGAGGGGCTTGGAAAAAAGGGAGCCCTGACAGCCCTCATCCTGGGATGAGGCAGGGGAAGTACAGGGAGGAAGATGGGGGGGACTGTTTGCAGAAAAAACAGAGGACTGGGGGGAATTGTCTCTGCATGCAGGAAAGCCCAGAGGAACATGGGGAATAGGCCCCACTGCCGGGGGAGATGCTGGGGACAAGGAAGGTGGAGGGAGCCCCATGAGGAGCCTGGGGGGCCACGTGGGGAAGCACAGGCCAGGAGGCTGGACCAGGACCTGAAGGCTAGAGACAGTGAGGGGAGGCTCTGGCTTCGGAACCCTGGTGTGGAAATGGGAGGACAGACTGGGCGGGGGCCCTGGCCAGGAAAACTGGAGATACAGGAGGCTGGGGGCAGTTGGGGGAAGAGGTCACAGCCAAGGGTCACTGCCACTGAGGGAACAGGTTGGGCTGGGAGCGAAGACGGGGCAGGGCAAGCACCAGGGGAAGCCCAGGAGAGCCCTTGCAGGGCTGGACCTAGGGCCACTGACCCCAGATGAGGAGGGCATAAGAGACCTGCCCAGAGCCAAAAGGCCACAGCTTCCCAGCACCCGGGGGATGAGGCACAGGAGCCTGGAGGACCAGGACAAGTATGTCCCCCAATAGCATGAGACAGGCCCCAGGGAGCCTCAGCGGGAAGGGGCTGGGGGGCCAGTCCAAGCCCCTCACTGGACCCATGAGGAAGAGGATGAGGTTCAGGCCAGGAAAGGTCAAAGGTGGGGTTCAGGAGCACTCCCATTCCTGGGGGTCTACCTCCCAGGGATCCCCCAACATGGCCTGGGCTTGGGGACTGACAAGACAAAGCCTGCATCAGGGGAGGGCCTGGGTCCCCCAGGGAAGGCTGCCCAGGCCAGGTTTCCCGGCTTCCTTTGGCTCCCCCTGTTTACACACAGGACCCTGCACACAGTAGGTGCTTAGGGTCTCCTGCTGCAGAGACTGCCAAATAAGGAAGCCTGCAGGGAAGGACTAAGGTGGGGCCACTGGCGGGAAGGGCCCTGTTTGGGGGGCATCTGCAAGCTGGGAGGGGTCACACAAGTGGGGTGGCTGTCACGGGGTGCTGGGAGAGAGTGGGGGAGGGGAGCGGGGCTCCTTGGTGCTCCCGAAGGGAGCTCAAGCCGCGGGGCGGTGGGGCTGGGGCGAGCTGTCAGGGGCCAGTGTGTCTAGGAGGAGGGGGGTTCCCCCAGGGTGAAGGGGAGATGTCAAGGGCCCGTGTCGGAGGGGGGCCCCCTGAGCGTGGGGGAGGAGGCCCCTGTGGTCCCCAAGGGGGCACGAGCCACGGGACGGGGGGACCCCCGGGGGGGGCCAGGGGCAAGCTGTCAGGGTCCCCTGTGTAGGAGGGGGATCCCCCCGCGGACCCCGCGCGCACCTGGTGCAGGGCGCTGATGCCGTCTGCGTTGGTGCTGTCCAGCAGCCCCGGGCCGGGCCCCCCGCGCACCATGGCCCGCGCCTCCTCCAGGTCTCCGCCGGCGCACGCGGCCAGGAACTCGGCGGCGCGCTCGAAGCGCACGGTGCGGGCCCGGGCCCGGCCCCCGCCGCCCGCCGGCTCCCCGGCCCCCGCCGCCCGCGCCCACTGCCGCAGCTGCTCCTGCCGCCGCTCCCGGGCCGCGCCCGCCCCCGCGCCCGCCTCCGCCGCCGAGCCCGACATCCCGGCCCGGCGTGGCCCTAGCGCGGGGATCCCCGGCCGCCACCGCCGCCGCCGCGCCCGACCCCTCCGCGATGCCCCCGATCCCCGGCGCGGGGGCCGCCGGGAAGGCGCCGCCGCAGCCGCTGCCGCCGCCGCCGCCGCCGCCGCCGCCGAGCCCCGCCCGCCGCGGGCCCCGCCGGGAGCCGTAGCCCGCGCCTGCGCTTTGTGCGCCTCGGGCCCGAGGCAGGCCGGGAAGTGTAGTCCCTCTGGAAAACGCCGCGGGGAACTCGTGGGACCGTAGTTCTGCGCCTGCGTATTCGGCGCCTCGGCCCCGAGGCACGCCGGGAAGCGCAGTCCCAGGCTCGAAAAACTGTCAGAACCTGGGCGGAGCCAGCTCGTAAGGTCGGCGCTTACCGCTGCCCGCCGGGAAACGGAGTCTGGGAGGCTTAGCGGGAGGGGATGCTGGCTCTCTGCCCCTCGGTAGCCTGCCTAGTTGGACCTGGGGAGGGAGTGCTCCTGAGGCACGCGGAGGAGGGCCCGGGCCTGGGGTGGGTAGCCTGGCCTGGAGCTGAAAGAACAGAAGGAAGAAACTGAGGCCCCGGGGTGGGGGTGTGGGGGAGGGGCAGCCCTGACCTCTCTCTAACCTCCTGTCTCCCCTCGTCTCCACTTCCTCGTTCTTGGACGTCCCCAAGTTTTAAAGTCAATTCTCTTTCCCCATCATTGTAGAGGGCATCCCCACCGGCCCAGCCCCCCATTATCCCAAGCCAGGGGTCACCCTGAA
The DNA here is from genome assembly GCF_011100635.1 of Trichosurus vulpecula. NCBI lineage: Eukaryota > Metazoa > Chordata > Mammalia > Diprotodontia > Phalangeridae > Trichosurus > Trichosurus vulpecula. Next base: position 9,552,414 of record NC_050574.1, on the reverse strand, counting down.
CTTCTCTCTCTTCCCCCCATTCAGTATGGTGCCAAGGCTGGTCATCTATTGCCCAGGCTCCCCCTTCTCTCCGTTCAGCCAGCCCAGAAACCTTTGATTAAGCGCCTACTGTGTGCCAAGCACTTTGCCAAAAACCAGGCACAGGGCAGACCCTGCCCTCCTGGATGTCACAGCCCTATAGAGGAGACCACATGCCAACGACTGAGTACAAATACGCTATAAACAGGAGATAATGATAGAAGGGAAGGTGCTGGGGAGGTGAGGAGCCTGCCCCATGCCTGGAGTCACCAGCAGTGAAGGACATGAACCAGCAGAAAGTCAAGAAAGATGAAAGTCCCCAGATGGACAGATACCATAAAATTATCCAAAGCTAAGAAGTCGGTGCTTTACAATGAGAACAGGTTGTATACAAGCATGGCTTTCACAGTCCACCATCTGCACTTCTGAGGCAGGTCAGGTGTGGGATCCATGACCAAGATCTATGGTGGGTAGTGACACAATGGGGTCATACCCAGTCGCTTTAGAAGAGGCCCTAAAAGCATGGCCAGAAGGGTCCTCCAAACCTCTAGGTGGTGGAGAAGACCCAGGATGGAGACAGAAAGTTGCCACTTCAAAAGCAGATCTGGACAGATTTGCCAGACAGGTGGCAGCTACCAACAAGAAATGCTAGGATAAACCCTACTGGATTGATTAAGGAACTGCCTTATTCATTAAAAAAACTAAAATAAAAATGAGAGGGAAGAAAGGGAAAAAAGAAACTTGACCTGAGTCTTAAAGGAACAGTGTTGCTGGTTCATAAAGTGTAAGTGTGAGTATAAGAAGACCAGAAAGGTCGGAAGGGACCAGGTCATGAAGGGGTCTGAAGGCCAAATAGAATTTTACAGTTGATCCTGGAGGTCATTTCAGGCTCTCTCTCACACAGACTATTGCCATAGTCTTCCAATGGGACCATGTACCTCCCATCTCATACTTCACTTGGCCCCATCCTGATCTCCAGCCTTCTTTGGGAAAGGGAGTGGTAAATTCCAACCATTGAATATTCTCACACTTTTTCATGCCCTACAAGTCCCAGTAGATCATCATCCAATCCCCATCCCTCACCACCAGATTCTTTATTGCTATCCCCCTCAACCCTCCCATCCCAAAGTTCTAACCAAATTCCACCCAGCCTTCCACTGTGCCCTCTGGAATGCCCATTCCATAAACAACATACTTCATCTTAAAATGTCTCCTCTCCCACTCCTTCTGTCTACTAGCTCTTATTGAAACCTGGATTTCCTCTGAGGACACAGCCTACCTCACCACCCTTTTCAGTATTTGTTGCCCCTTCTCTCGTTCTTGTTGGCTCATTGGTCAAGGTGGGGAAGTTGGGATATTCCTTGCTCCCCTCTGCTACTTCCAGTAAAATCACTCAGTAAGATCTCATCCTTTAAGATTCTTGCAATTCACTTCTACCATCCAATCAAAATTCAAGCAGCTCTTGTGGACAGATGTCCAGGTGACTCTCCTTCCTCAATGAGTTTGGTACCTGACTCACAATTTTTCTCTACTCCCCAATTCCTGCCTTCATACTAAGGGACTTCAACATATATATTGACTCTGCCAGAAACTAACCACTCAGTTTCTTAACCTTCTCACGTCACCCGCCCCACCTCAGCCACATGCAAAGATACCTGTGATCTTGCCATTACCCACAAATGCGCCACCTCCACATTCAAGAATTCAGAAATCAACTTATCTGACCAGAATCTATTGGCTTTTTGCCTCTCCCTCCCTCTCTCTCTCTCTCTTTACCTCTCTCTCTCTCTCTCTCTCTCTCTCTCTCTCTCTCTCTCTCTCTCCCTCTCTTTTTCTCTCTCTCTTTCTCTCCCTCTCTCTCTCTCCCTCTCTCCCTCCCTCCTTTGTCTTACATAACTCATTTCTCAGTTCTCTCCTCTGTGCTACACCCTTTCTTTTCCCCATCATGACCCTTTGGTGAACCAATTCAACTCTATACTCTCCCTCTCTCTTGAATCACTAGTCCCCTTATCATTTTGCTAGTTACACCCAGCCAAGCCTCAGCCATTCACTTTGTTCACTCCTACACATACATTGCTGAATGAAGGAGAAAATGATGAAACCATTCTGACTGGGTCCACTACAACTTTACGTTACACAACCTCTACTGGGACCTCACTGCTGCCAAGCAATCCTATTATACTTCCCTTATCTACTCACTCTTCCACTCTACACAGCAGCTCTTCCAAACCTTCTCATCCTTCCTTCAACCTCCCATGGCTCCCTCTTCTCCCACTTCCTCAGCTAAAATCCTTGCCTCGTATTTTTACAGAAAAAAATAGGCCATTTGCAGTAAATTTCCTCTTCTTTCCTCTTCCCCATCTCCTATCACTCAGGTACTTTCTGCCCCTATCTCCTCCTTCACCCCTGTCTCACATGAAGAGGTGGCCTTTCTGCCTTACCAAGGCTAAACCCTCTGCCTGCCCAAGTAATCCCATCTATCCCATCTTTTCCAACAGACTGCCCTTTTGCCATCCCCACTCCCTCACTTATCTTCAGTGTCTCTGACTACTAGCTTATTCCATACTGCCTTAATCTTTCTTCCCCACTGTCATCCTACATATCTTTTTTGGGGGGGAGGCAGGGCAATTGGGGTTAAGTGACTTGCCCCAGATCACACAGCTAGTACATGTATCAAGTGTCTGAGACCGGATTTGAACTCAGATCCTCCTGACTCCAGGACCAGTGCTCTATTCACTGTGCCACCTAGCTGCCACATCCTACATATCATAATAATAATAATAATAATAAAATAATAGCTAGCATTTCCATAGTTCCTACGGTGGGCCAGGCACTTTTACAGATATTTTCCTATTTGATCCTCATAACAACCCTGGAAATTAGGTGCTATTTTTATCCCCATTTTATAAATGGGAGACTGAAGCAAACAGAGGTTAAATGACTTGCCCAGCTAGCATCTGCTGTGAGGGTGTAAAACCAACAATAACCAGCTCACAGAATGCTGCAAGCCCAGGTCCTTTTGATCTGCTTTATTTAAGGAAAGCAACATTAAAGGGTTAACAATCTTACCTTAATCCGGCATACAAATATCATTAACTTAGTTCAGGGGAAAAAACCAGCACCCTGAATTATAGACCAAATACAATTCATAGTTATCAACATCTGAGTCTTCAGCCGGGGAGCTCATTACATCGGCTGGCCCAGAGTCACAGGCCACTCCTGCTGGGGCGCAGAGCTCTGAGAGAAAACGTCAACCTCTGCGCTTATATATCCTGTTCAGGGCCCCGACCTCACCCAGGCTGGGTGTGGAAAAGTTCCCCACCCCCAACATCACATCAGATACAAGTCAATGACTCCCAATTGTCTCAGTGCTAAGAAATACAGAAACATCCCACTTTATCTGTCCCATTCAAACAAAGGCCAGAATCATTAAAAGTCAACAGCAAAAAGTCCCACCTTAATTACTATTACACAGGATCACACAGCTAATTCATTTCTGAGGCTGCATTTGAACTCAGGTCTTCCTTACTCCAAGCCCAGCTCTATCCACTGCACCACCCCTCTGCCCTTTGGGACTAAACTCCTTGAAAAGGCACCTACAATGGGTAGCTGCACTTTCTCTCCTCTCGCTCTCTTTTTAACCCCTTATAATCTGGCTTCCACTCTTATCATTCCAAAGTCACCAGTGGTCTCTTAATTGCCAAATCCAAAGGCCTTTTCTTAATCCTCATTCTCCTTGACCTCTCTTCAGCCTTGGTCATCGGTGATCACTCTCTCCTCCTCAATATTCTCTCTTCTTTCTAGGTTTTCAGGACCCCACTCTCCTGGTTCTCCTCCTTTATTCCTCCTCTGTCTCCTTGGCTGGATCCTCCTCCGGGTCACACCTTCTAACGATGGGCTCCATCCTGGGCCCTCTTCTCTTCTCCTTTCAGCCCTTCTTAAACTATGAGTCACGATAGGGTCATATAACTGAATGTGGTGGTGGGGGGGAATCACAAAAAATTGGCAACAGTAAACTCGAAGTGACCAAAAAATAATTCAAAATCAACCTCGTAATGAATCGGAGGTGTTTCTGGAAGGGCTTGCCCATGTTACATCTCACAACTTCCCTGCAGCCTTGGTCCTAAACAACACTACACCATGCCGCTTTGCACTGTACACACTATCACACCACACAATGCCACAAATACCTTGGCTAAGATTCAAGACTATGGTATGTTACGAATTGCAGCGTGTTTACTGTACATACAAAATTGTCTAATGAATTTTGACTTGGGATTAGGACAGAATTTCCAACAATTTCTGAAATGACCCTAAACACACTTTTGCCATTTTCTACTACATATTTACGTGAAGCTGTCTCTCTCAGCATTGATGATTATAAAATCAAAATATTGATCAATGCTGAAAACTGTTGAAGATGCTCTGTGTCCTGCAGTATCCAATACTCATCCAAGATTTAATTCTTTATGCAAAAATAAATAAGCCCGTCCATCTCATTAGTATGTAAATTTGTTTTCCTCTTCAATAAATGGTAAAATTGTATGTATACCAAAGAACTATTTTTAAATTAATTTCTTTATGATTTATTATCAGTAAATGTTTGATTTGTATACCTATTTTATATAAACCCAGGACTGAGTAAAAATTTCTCAGTCCAAGAGGGGTCAAAAGTGGAAAAAGTTTAAGAAGTCTTGTTCTATAGTACCTTGCTTGGTGATCTCATCAACTGCTACAGATTCCATTACTGTATTTATGCTAATGATTTTCGAATCTATCTATCCTGCCCCTGACTCTCTGCTGACCTCCAAACTCACATCTCCAACTGCCTTTCAGATATCTTGAACTGGACGTCCAGTAGACTTTTTAAACTCAACATTTCTAAAACAGAACTCATTATGTTTCTCCCTAAACCCTCCCCACTTCCTATCTTCCCTATTATTGTAGACAACACTACCATCCTCTCAGTACCTCAGGCTAAAAACCTAGGAGTGATCCTGGATTTCTCTCTCTCTCTCTCTTACCTCCCATATCCAATATGGTGCCAAGGCCTATTGATTTCACCTTGGCAGCATCTCTGGAATATGCCTCCTTCTCTCTGACACTGACGCTACCCTGGAAGGTACCCTACCTCATCACCTCACACCATGGTTATTGCAGTGTCTGCTGGGGGTGGGGTGTTCTGCCTGCCACCAGCCTCTCCTCACTCCATCCTCTAGTCAGCCACCAAAGGGATTTTCCTAAAGTGTAGGGTCATCCCTTTACTCAATAAACTCCAGTGACTCCCTATTGCCTTCAAGTTCAAATGCAAAATCCTCTATTTGACATTCAAGCCTAGTCCTGCCCTCCTCCCCCCACCCCCCCACCCCCAGGCCCCAAGCCTTTCTAGTCAGTCTTCTTGCACTGTACTCTCACCACATACTCTTCCATTTGTGACTCAAGGTTCCTGGATGTTCATAGACAAGACCATCCATCTCTTGGCGCCAGGCATTCTCTCTGACTGTCCCTCCTGCCTGGAATGCTTTCCCTCCTCATCTCCACTCGCTGCCTTCTTTGATTCAGGTCACAGATAAAATTCCATCTTCTGCGGGAAGCCTCTCCCAACCTCTCCTAAGTCTACAGCCTTCCCTTTCTTAATTATCTCCCATTTATCCTCAACGTAGTTTGTACATATTTGTTAGCTTGTGGTCTCCTCCATTAGATTGTGAGCTCCTGGAGGGCAGGGACTGGTGTAAAGTAGGTGATTAAAGATGAATTCTAATTGCTCCCCCTGCCTTGGCTCTCCCCAATCCAATCCAACCCCCACAAAACTACCAAAGTGATTTCCCACATCACTCCCCTACTCGATAAAGGCCAGTCAATGCCTGTTACTGTTAGAATCAGAAATTCTTCTTTTTGACATTTGGAGGCCTTCACAACCTGGCCCTTCCTATCTTTCTAGTCTTTTCACACATGATTCTGCTCTATACATTCCATTTTGGTGCCTATATACTGATCCTCCCCTCCTACCTGAAATGTTTTCCTTCTTCATCTCTCTCTGCTTCTGTCTCTCTCTGTCTCTCTGTGTCTCTGTCTCTCTCTGTGTCTCTATCTCTTTCTCTGTCTCTGTTTCTCCCTGTGTCTCTGTCTCTACCTCTGTCTCTCTCTGTGTCCCTGTCTCTCTCTGTGTCTCTGTTTCTCTCTGTGTCTCTGTCTCTGTTTCTCCCTGTATCTCTGTCTCTGTCTGTCTCTGTCTCTGTCTGTCCCTCTCTCTACCTCTGTCTCTCTCTCTGTGTCTCTGTCTCTGTCTCTCCCTGTGTCTCTGTCTCTGTTTCTCCCTGTGTCTCTGTCTCTGTCTGTCTCTGTCTCTGTCTCTGAGCTCAGCTTCACTGGGTACTCCACAACCTCACCAATCGCCTCGAGCTGACCACATATCCTCTTCCTCAGTAGTGTGGGTCAATCTATCACCCATGGCCCTCACCGTCATCATCATCACCACCTTTGTCTAGTGCTTTAAGATTTGGTTATCTCATTTTGTCCCCCCAATACTCCAGATGAGGAAGCTGAAGCAGGCAAATGTGAAGTGACTTGTCCAGGGTCACACAGCTAGTCTGAGGTCACATTTGAACTCAGGTCTTCCTGTGTCCGGGTGCAGTTTGCCATCTACTGCACCACCTGCCTCGATCTCCTCACCAGAGCACCCCTCCGTGGCCGCCACTGTATTCATTAGACTCCTGCCCCAAATGAGCCAGCACTCTTTTGGCACATAGCTGGTACCAAGCAGGGGCTATCCCTTGAAGTTGAGCCGAGCTCCCCTAATTCACAGAACCCTGGGCTCTGGCCCAGACTGGCCCATGGTGAAGTCCTTACTAGCCACTGATCAGGAAGACCCGCCTGCTGAGTGGACTTTGAAAGGGGAAAGGGCGTCCGCTCGTTTCTACCCCCTGCCCCAGCAGCTGCTCACACTTGCCATACAGACAAGCATGGCCTTAGCCGGCCTGGGCCACAGCTGTCTGTTCTGCTGAGGTTTCTGTCCCCCAGAACAGGGGATTGACTGACCAGCAATTCTGAGATGATCATCTTCAGCCTGGTGAGTTCCCCTGGTTGGGAGGTCCTGGCTCCCTTATCGAGAGCAGACTGGCAGCAAGAGATGCCTTCTGCAACCACACCCTTCCCCAAGAAGACTACCATGAAGGGCAGATGAACCCAAGCCCTGGACTGGCTGGCCCAACTCCAGGGTGATAGAGGTTACTCATTATCTCCTGACCTTTTGTCAGTGTGCGCTTGAGTCTTTTGTATTTAACCTCTTTTGTATGGAGTTAAAAATAGCTGTCCCATCTATATTGTACATTGTGTACTTTTCTACTCCTTTTGGGGAATTCCTAGGCTTGAGCCAAAACTAAGCTGTAAGTGGTTTTCCCTGGGCTTCTGGGTTAGGGGCATATAGAGCCAGACATAAGCCGGTGCCTAGAACAGTACCTGGCACACAGTAGGTGCTTAAAAAATGCTTATTGATTGGCTTGTTAAATGCTTGTTGGCTGAGATAATGGGAACAATAGCAGGCCAGCCTCCTAGGCCCAGTGACTGTGTAAGCCACAAATTGGAGCCCCGCAATGCGTGGGGCTAAGCCCCGCTGAGCCAGTGCAAGTCTATAGTAATTTTTATATTTTTTTCTTCTCTACATACACGTTGTCGCTGCCATTTGAGTGTAAGCTCTCTGAAGGCTGTAAGTCAGGCTTTCCAACTGCAAAGCCACCGTTCATTCCCCTACAGGAACCGCTCTAAGTCACCCATGTCCCAGTCTTGAGGAGAGGACTGGACAAGGCCAATCTCCCGGGAGCACCCTGGCCCTAAACCCAAGGAATAATGTTGGATGGTCCTTCCTTACAGAAGAACCAAAGACCAGGCCTTGGCTGCCTGCTCAGGAGTATGTTTATTCCAGAATCTCAAGCAAGAAGCTGATGACATGGGTGAGGGCCGGGGGTGCTTGCAAGGCCACAGGATTGGGGGCATCTCAGGGGCCATGACCAGCTCGGTGAGATGGGAAGGTCCACTGTGATCCTCTCTGCAGGACCCTCCTTGGACAGAAGACTCACTTCCAGCGTCCACCAACACGACCCTTGCCGGCCCCCTTCCTGCTGCTCAGGGGAATGGATGGGAGTTAGACCCACAGATAGATGGGGTCCCAGAAAGCCCCCCTCTCAAGCTCTGTGAGACCAGCCTCACAGCCCCCAGAGCAGTGGTTCATGGGTGCTCAAGGACAGCTGGTTGATATTTGTGGGATTAATTGAATCAACATGAGCTGTCACTGTATAGTGTGGTACAATCTTTGAAGCCCGTTTCTTAACACCAATGGATTTGGTGGTGTTTGAGGCCTATTTGTGAAAAACGGGAGGCAAGGATCTAGACTGGCATGTATGTTGGGGTGGAGAGGAAGAAAAGGAAGAAGGGGAAAGGGAAAATTGAACCGTGGAGTGACATGGAGCCATGGAAAAAGAGAAACAGATGAGGAGACAGAGTGTAAGGCAGACACACCAAGGAAGACAGATGCTGAGGAGGACTGACAGATGTGGCCTGAGACGGAAACAGATGGACAGAGAAAGGTGAGGGAGAAGGGGAGAGAGAGGTGGCCGGAGAGAGGGAGTGAGAAAGAGGCAAGGGGGTGGGGGGGGAGGAGAGAGAGAGGGAGAGAGAAAGAGAGAGAGAGAGAGAGAGAGAGAGAGAGAGAGAGAGAGAGAGAGAGAGAAGGGTGGGGAAAGAGAGAGGAAGGAAAGGAGAAGAAACAGAACAGAGAGACAAGAGACAGAGAAAGAGAAAAGAGACAGAGAGAAAGACAAGAGATAGATACAAGAGACACAGAGAGGAAAGAGAGAGAAGTGAGGGGGAGAAAGAGAGAGTAGAGGAAAGAGGGAGAAGGAACAAGGGAGGGAGGGAGAGGAGAGAGAGAAGGGGAGAGGGAGAAGGGGAGAGGGAGGGAGGGAGAGAGAGAGAGAGGAGAGAGAGAGAGAGAGAGAGAGAGAGAGAGAGAGAGAGCTTGAAAAAACTTCGGACAAAAAGGTTGAGATGCCAAGATCACACATGTCCACAGCCTCTCAGAGTCAGCTGGTCCATCCATGCCTGAGTGAAGAGCCACCCACCCCCAAAAACACTTGACAAGTGGCTGTCTCACCTGTGCTTGCAGATCTCTGGGAGGGAAGCCCACTGCTTCCAGAGCAAGCAGCTCATCCCACACCAACACCACTCCCATCATTAGGAAGTTCTTCCCAACATCCAAACTAAATCAAACCTCTCCTGGCCCCCCTCCCAAGTCCTGGTGCCCCATGGGTCCAAAAAGCACAAGGCCACTCCCTCTCCTATTGGTGGCCCTTCAGACACAAGAAGATGGCCACCATATCCTACTCCCACCCCCAGTCTTCTCTTTTCTGGCCTAGATGTCCCTGATTCCTCTAACTGTCCTGGGCAGAGGACAGGAGCCATCTTGGTTGCTTTTCCCAAGTCAGCTGCCCCCCAACCCATGTCAATGCTAACCTGCAGTGTCCAGAGCTTACCAGGCCCATCCAAAAGTGGCCTGGCCACGGTGCTCTTGCACCCCTTCTGTGACCAGGCCACTCTCTTTTCCTGGAGCCATGGTTCTAGGTCATTCTCTGATTCTGGAACATACGTCTCTTAATGCGTTTCAATCGAATTTCCTTTTTTGGCCTCCACACTACATTGTTGACTCATACTGAGCTTGTGGTCCACTAACACCCCAAAATCTTTCTCACATCAATGACTATCTATCTATGCCTCCCCTAGCATATATTTGCCAAGAGTTTTTATTTTTTTCACCCTAAGATAAAATACTGACTTGGATTCTGCATTAAATAAGTGATCTCACAGGCTTTCGGTGGTGTGCAGGCTCCTACACCCTCTCATCCTATGTGACTCATCTAGATCCTGCTCTTTGCCCCCCCCCAGGGGCCTTTGGGTCCTGGCAGGGCACGTGACCAGCCCTTGCTCCCCCTCATGACCAGACCACTTTCTTCTCCCAGAGCTACGTCTCTATGGTATCATCCTTCACACCAAACCTGATGTTAAAGCCTTCATCAGTATTGTGCTGTGGCCCACTGTAGCCCACCACACCCTTTGGGGATCTCCAGCTCATTGGACATTGGAGGATCCCAAGGCTCCCAGCCAGAAAGCCCAAGAGCTTTGGAGCTGGTCACAAAGTCCAACCAGCCTCGTCATCTTAGTAATTGAATAAGCTGAGGCCCAGAGTTGAACTGCCCAAGATCACCCAGCTAGTAAGTGTATGAGGTCACATCCGAAGCCATATCTTCTTCTTGACTTACCACATCACTACTTCTGCAGGACCAAAAGAATGCTCTGCCTAAAGAGATGGGCCTTGATTTCAGAGAGCAGCTTGGGATCATTAGGAGTCCTGCCCAAGGTCCCAAAGGCTGTGTAGTCTGTGCCCCATACTCCTGTTCAGTTCATGGTTGACCCAACTTGTGGTTGTGGTGGTCTGGCTTCGTTCTCGAAGAGGACCATGACATCAAGAAGGTGATGCCATGACTTGCAAGTGAATTGGATTTAATCGAGGGAGGGCTGTGCAAAGTCACTAGCCTCACTTTCTCCTCCTGATCCAGATATAGATCAGGAGGACTGGAAATAGCCCAGCAACTGACCCAATATGGATGCACTGGAGGATCAGCCTCTGGGTTGGCCATCCAGCTACTTGTCAGTCTATACAATGCACACTCTTCATGCCCTCAGCTAAACCCCTGTGAGGGCTATCTGTGTGACCTTAACCAAGTAACTTCCCTCCTTGGAGAGCTGTTCCTCATGTGTAAAACGACAACCTTGACCTCAATGGCCTCTGAGGCACCTTCCAACTTGGCATCTATGACCCCATGAGCCTACCATCATGGATCAAAGTGTAAGCTATTTCTTCCCATTATTTTGAGATCTTCTGGATTCTGTCATCTAAAACGGCAGCTGTACTTGGCAGCCTTGTGTCATCTGCAGATTCAAGAAAGATGCCATCTAGGCCTCTATCTCAGTGACTGGAGGAGGAGTTATCTGCATGAGGCAAAGTGAGCACAGATCCCTGGGGCACCCCACTGGAGACTTCTTTCAAAGATGACACAGAGACATTAATGACTACTCTTTGAATCTGGCCCCTCAACCAGTTCTGAAGGTACTACTTTCTAGCCTACATCTCCCCATCTTTTCCAAGGAACAGCTCTTTACAGCATTCCCCTGATCTGCCAGGTTTGTAGTCCTGTCAAAAAAGGAAATGAGGTTAGTCTGGCATGACCAACCATGCTGGATTCTCTGAGAGCACAGCCTCCTTTTCTAGATGTCCACTCACCATCCCTTTAATAGGAAGTTCTAGGATCCTGATCACAATTGAAATGAAACTCACTGGTTGAGGAAGAGGAGAGAAGGGAAGATGAGGAGGGGGAGAGAGAGAGAGAGAGGGAGGGAGGAAGGGAGAGGGAAATACAGACTTGGGATAGAAACTGGAGGAAAAGGGACCCTCCGAGAGAGGGAGGCAGACACATGGAGAGAGAAACAATAGGATGTGGGGGATGGCTGAGGTGTTGGAAGAAGGGGGTGTCAGGGGCTTGTGGACCAGAACAGGGGAGAGGGAGGGGTTAAGGCTGACTTACAACTTCTGGGCATGGCTGATTCGGTTGTAGAGAACATTGATCTAGGGATGCAGAAGGACAGAGAGGTCGTTCAGAGGAATGCATGATGGCCACCCCAACCCACCTCACTGAGGCTTCCCCTGCCCTCACCTCATACTTCTGCTGCCGAAGTTTCTCTGTGAGGTCAAACTTCTCCGACTCCAGCTGGTGAATCCATTCCGACAGCTCACGGGCCTTCTCCCTGCACCAGGGAGGCCAAGGACAATGGGCCCCACGGACCCCTACCCACTCGCCAACACCGCTCCCAATCCAACCCCGCAAGCTCTCTCCACCCGCAGCCCCTGAGCCCCAGGCACAGGGCGTCCCTAGCTCTGGGGTGATCTCCGTGACTTCTGTAGGTCTCCTTCCCTCTTTCTCTCGGTCGGATCTAAGGCTATCGCTAACCTTCACTCCCTCCCCTCTGGCCCAGCTTTCGGGGTCTCTCCTCGGTCTCGGCTGTTTCTGAATAAATCCTCTCTGCCCCACCTCTCTGCTCATCTCTCTGGCTCCACCTCCCTGAGTTCCTGCCTCTCTTGGCAAAGTGCTTCTCTTAAAGCGAAGATGTGCCCAGGTCGGCCCCCACTCGCCGGCCCCCTACTGCCTCCAGGACGAAAGAGAAACTCTCCTGGGCGTTCACAGGCCTCCTCCACCCGGCACCGCCCCGGGCTCCAAACCAGCCTGGGAACTTGCCGCTCCCAGGGTCTCGATTTGACAGCTAAAGGCAGGAGGCTCGGAAAGGTTGGGTAATGTACCAGCGGAGGGTTAGTGTAACTGGAGAGCCTCGGGCGCCCCCCTGGTGGTGAGGGCGTCATTCCTCTGCATTTATTCTTAAGTGCCTAGAAAACCGCCTCTGGTTTTCTGTTACCGTATATTAGCTCCTTTTGAAGAGGGATGTTCTTTGTATTTATTTCCTCCCCAGTGCCTGGCACAGAGTAGATGATTGTCCACTGGCTGATCTCAATCTCCCCATGCTCCTCGATTTCCTTTTCTGTCTCTAAATCTGACTCTTCTATCATAATGTTCTCCATGTTTCTATATCCCTTTCCCTTTGTCTCTCTCTGGCCCTCCTCGTGCCCGTCTCTGTGTCTCAGAGGTTCTCTGTCTCTGTCTCTGTCTCTTTGTCTCTCTCCTGTCCCTCCCCCTCCCTCCAGTCTCTCTCCCTCCCCTCTCCCCCTCCACTTCTACCCCCACCTGAGCTGTTCCTCCCCCATGTGGTCGATATTCAGGGGTTTCTTGCGCTCAGACAGAATCCTCTGTTTCATCTCCCGCCCCGTCTGGCGTTTCCCACGCTTCTGCTCAGCCTGTTGGGGAGGGAGGATAACTGAGGATCTCTGCATCCCGATTCCCCTCCCTGAGCGCCCTCACCCTCTGCCTCCTCAGGGACCCAGCCAGGCTCACCTTGACCAGGTAGCCTCCAAAGTGGGCCCCCATATTGGACAGAACCTTCTTTTTTTTGGCATCATCTTCTGCCCGCTTCTTGGCCTCTTCCTCCTCCTTCCTCATCTTCTCCTCCTGTGGGAGGGAGGGTGCAGAAGGAAATCGCACCAATTCCAGGGGGCAGATTGGGGTGGGGGAGAGGGGCGCTGTCTTGGGTTTTCCTGAGATTTTTCACAGACTCTTCGAGGCCATACCCATCTGGGGGCTGGGGTCCCAGTTGGTGCTTTGCCACTTGCCCTGTAGCTGCCCCTCTCCTGGTGCTGTCTCCCCTATTAGAATGTAAACTCCTGGGGCAGCTAGGTGGCTCAGTGAGTACAGCACCGGCCCTGGAGTCAGAAGGACCTGAGTTCAATGCGGCCTCGGATACTTGACACATGTACTAGCTGTGTGACCTCGGGCAAGTCACTTAACCCCAATTGCCTTGCCAAAAAACCAAAAAAAAAAAATGTAAAGTCCTAGGGTTTGGCACTGTGGAGATTTTGTATTACTATCCTCAGAGCTTGGCACAAAGTGAGCACCTTCTCCCTCGTTCATTCATAAAGAAACTGAGGCCCAGAGAGGCTCCCTCCAGGCCAGAGCCTGTAAGCTTTGTCTGGATAGCAAACTGCTTAAATAACCTCTCTTCCCTGGGCAAAGTCAGAGCTCAAGGAATGTCCCGACAGAAAGGATGCTTAGAGTCTAGTTCTCTCGGTTTAAAGATGAGAGAACCTGGGCTTAGGGAGGGCCAGGGCCAGGCCCAAGGGCACACCCAGCAGAACCCGAGAGGCCCCGGAGGGGCTCCGTGGTGGGGAGGGGGAGGGGATCCCCACCGCCAGCTTGGCTTGGCGCTCTCTCTCCTTCTCCGTGCGGACCCGCTGCTGCTCAGCTCTCTCTGCTCTTCGCCGTTCCTGGAGGGAGGGGTGAGTGAGATGAGAGGATTACCTCCAGTGGTCCTGCCCAGCACCCCCACTTCCCATGGCACCCGGTAGCTCCTGGGAGAGTCGGGAAGTAAGACTGAGAGTATGGAAAGGAAATCAGAAGCCCTGATTTCTAGCTCTGACCCTGATTTGTATGATCTTAGGGACATCCCTTCTTCTGTCTCTTGGGGTCTCATTCCCCTCTCCTAATAATATTATTATTATAATTATAAGAATATTTCTATAGTACTTGAAGGTTTGCAAAGCACATTACAGTTGTTATCTCATTGGATCCTGACAGAACAGTCCTGGGAGGGAGGTGCTATCATTATCCCCACTTTACAGACGAGAAAACTGAGGCAGACCAAGGTGAGGTGGCTTTCCTGGCATTAAAGAGCCAGTGTCTAAGCCACCTAGGGGTCTCTAAAATAAGGAACACATTCAATGCCCTCTACAAGTTCCAGCTTGCACAGTGACCTTGCCCTCTGCACAAAAGTCACTGCACCCCTCTGGGCCTGGGTGGACCCCTGGTCTCTGAGGTCCCAAGGGCTACAAGGTCTACATCTATGATTCTTTGATCCCTCCGGTCACAGACCTGGGCCTGGGGCAATCTGCTCTGAGGTCCTCAGGGCCTTCTGTGAGGTTGGGCAAGTCCCTGCCCCATCCCTGAGGCTACTGACTGTCCCCATGGGGGGAAGGGAGAGTACTCCCAACACTCACAATCCGATCCTTCAGCCCCACGAGCTCCTCCTCCTCCTTCTTCCTCTGCTCAAAGTGCACATCGATGAGTGTCTGCAGCTCCAGCAGGTCCTTCTCCATGCGTTTTCGGTGGATGTCCTAGGGGTGGCATTTGGGGTGAAGGAACTCAGTGAGGGCCTTGTTTCCCAGGTCTTTATGGCAGGTCCTTTAATGCTGCCTCCCAGGCTTCCCACCATCCCAGCTCAGCAGCCACTTGGAAGTTTTGAATTTGCAGCCTCCGGGTGGCCCCTGGGAGACCTGGCTTAGTGCCAGGATTTCCCACTTAAAGGCTTCAAGGAGCAGACCTACTGAGTGAAAGGGCTGGTGCTGACCAGCACCTGCTCAAGACCCCACCACCACCCAGGGAGCAGGTTAGAAACTCAGACTTAGACTGGGTGTCACAAACTTAAAGCCAGCAGCTCCAGACAGGCACACTGGAAGCCCCGAGTGCAATGCATCCCACCCTTCACTCACATCGAAATCAACTCTCTCTCCCTCAGGGATCTTTGGTGGAATCAGTGGAGGCACCACAGGCCTGCTGGGACAGGGGAGAGGAACAGAGGAGGGGTTGGAGGAGGCCTCAAAATTAGGGTTAGGATCCCCTTTGCTCCTTTCTCCACTCTTCCCCCAAATCTTGGGCAGATAAGAGACAGAGTTCTATCTTCCACGAGGCTCCAAGAATCTGCCCACCCCTGGGGTTTGGGAGAGTGAGCCCCTGGGGGCCACTTGGAACCTCCCTGGAGACCACTGGGAGAAGTACTAAATGGAGATTTCAGAGAAGGGTTCGCTATGTATAAGCTTGGCCAATTCCCCTGTTCTTCCCTGGGCCTCATTTTCCCTCTATCTACAATGCAATAATTAACCAAACATTTCCTAAGCACCCTTCCTGTATCCTTTTGGTCAAGATTCTCTGTGTGACCTTGGGCAAAGCCTTTTGCTCTTTCTGAGCCCCACCTCCCCCATCTGTGAATTGGGAGAGAATTAGTCACAAAGATCCTTTCCGTCCTTGACCTTCTTCGTGGTTTGGGGAGTCTCTCTGGGTGCCCAAGCATTCTGCCATTCACCCTTAGAACAGACGCTCACCTGGGTTTGGGTCGCTCCTCTTCTGTAAGGAGTTGAAGACAGAGAAAGATAATTAGAGAGGGGAAAACTAATTCCTCCCTTGATCCCAGGCCCCAGGAGGCTTGGGAAGGGTCCAGGTTTCTGGGTACGATTACTTTTGCCCTCAGGGAGGAGGATAAAAGGGGTAGGGGGTGCAGAGCTGGGATCACACAGCGACCATATACATTCACAACTTGTTGTGGGGGGGGGGGTTCCCACCCTTCAGAGATCCATGTTTCCTGTCTTCCAGTCCCTTCCCACTCCAGGACCCAGATATCCCCTCACTCAGCAACCCATTCCTCAAGGACCCATTGGTCTTGTCCCCCAGTGACTTCTTCCCCCACTCCCTCAGGGACCCAGGTGCCCTATTAGGAATTCAGGTATCTCCCAGCCTCCACCCACCCCCAGCACTTCAGGCATCTAGGATCTCCCAGCCTCCAGCTTTCTTGGGGACCCAAGTTCCCTCCCACCCGCACCCGACCCCAAACCTTTGAATGTATATCGAGGAAAGAAGAGGACAGGTGTGGGAAAGGGAGGAGTGGGTGCGGCCCCTTTAAGGGGGGCATGGTTATTGATTAGAGGGCGCCTAAGGGGCGCTTAAAAGGGCCGCGGCCTGGATGGGATTTTCCCCTCTCCCGCCCCGGTTCCCGGAGACGGAAGCGAAGCGACCACCATACCTCGCTCTGCGACCGGCTCAGACTCCTCGGGGGCTGGGGTAGGGGGAGAGGGAGAAGCGAGGAATTGGGGGAGGGGGAATGGCCCCACCAGCAGTGCAGGAGGAGGGAGAGAGAGGAGAGGCTGTTAACAGGGAGAATCCGGTGCCAGGGGGAGAAGTCCCACCCACTGTGTGACCTTGGCAGCCCCTTTGCCTTCTCTGGGCTCCGGAATCTTCGCTGCCACAACCCAGCCCCCAGCTGTAAACTGGGCATCTTTGTACTCAAGGATCTCCAGGCGCCTTTCGGCCTTTGGGGTTCACCCAGCAATAAGAATCTGGGTTCCAGCCACCACCCTTAATTCAGAGACCCAAGCATCCCTCTTCCCCCGCTCCAGTGAGCTCACCTTCCTCCTCCTCGGCGGCCTCCTCTTCTGAGAGCAAGGGGCAGGCGCGATAGAGAAAAAAAAAAAAAGGATTGTCTTGGGAGAGGGGAGGTGGACAGTGTCGTGGTGCTGAAAGAGTTAACGCGCTTTCTTCTCTCGGGTCTTAAGCCCCTCTCCCCTGGTCTTAAGCCCTCCGGGTGCCTTCCCTGCTATTCTTGAGTTCAGGAAAATCGCAGAGTACAGGACCCAGGTATCAAACCCCAGTGGACACACCCTCAGGACCCAAGGGTCCTGATCTTCTGTTCCCTCCGGACAACGAGTACTTCGACTCACCTTCTTGCTGTTCCCTGCGGGTTGGGACAGGAGAGAAGTTAGATCCAGACATCAAGAGGGACCCTTTCCCCATCCCCTTACTCTGCGCCAGCTGCCCCCCCCCCCATACTTACTCCTCATAATCCTGCTCCTCTGCATCGGACATTGTTGCAGTAACCTAGAGAGAGTAAGAAGAGAGATGATAGAAGGACCAAAATGTTTGTGTACCTGAGGGATGCAAGCCGGGGATCTCTGGGGTCACTAAAGTGATGGAGTGAGGTGGGGTAGAAGCATTAGGGGCCCCTCCCCCATCTCTACCACCTGTCTTTTGGTCTCGAGTCACTGGGGGATGGGAAGGAACCTGATCGGGGAGATTATCTCTGGGCATTCTTGGGACAGACAATAGCCACCCCCAGTTCCCTCTCCTAGCCTGTCAGAAGCTATTTCTGGGGGTCTCGGGCGAGGGCCAAAGCCAGGGATATGTCCGAATTAGGATAGAGTTGCCCACAGGCCCTGACTCAGAACTGCCCTTGTCTCCCCTCACCAAACCCTGACCTTAAGATTATCTTCTCAGACCAACACCAACCCACCCCAGTCTCATATTCTTAGGTGTTGAATGAATTTTGGCTCCCCCTACTCTGTTTTTACAGATAGAAAAACTGAGTCCTGGAGAGGGAATGAAACTTTCCAAGGTCATAGTCAAGTCATTACTACTAGAAAAGAAGGTTCCTGGCAGCCAGTCTTCTTCCCCCCACCCCACCCCATTGCCCCCACCCGTTCCTCTTGGAATGGGCAGATCTGTAGCTTTCCTTTGAACACATACACGAACTCCAACCCTTCCTGTCTCATCTGATTCCTTGTCTCACTGTTTATGTCTGTGTCTGTCACTGTTTATGACTGCCTGCATCTGTCTAGGACTATGACTGTCTATCTCTGTCTCTCTCACTGTTTGCCTATCTCTCTCTGTTTCTCTCTGTCTCAGTCTCTCTGCCTCTGTCTGTCTCTGTGTCTGTCTCTCTTGCTCAAGCCCCGCCTTCCACTCTCTCCCCATCTCCCTCCCTTTCTCTACTCTGTCTCCCACCCACAGAATCTCAGAGTTGGAAGGGACCTCAGAGGCCAATTACTCCAACCTATACCTAAACAAGAATAAAGAATACCATGTGGGATATCCCCAACAATTGATTATTCAGCCTGAAGATCATCCACGAAGAGGAGTTCACTCCTCCTGGAGTGATCCTTTGCATTCTGGGAAAGCTCTGATTGTTAAGACATCTCCCTTTTATTGGGCAGAAATCTGCCCTGCTGCAATGTCTCTTTTCTTTGTGTGTCTCCCTCTCTGGGTCTCAGTCTCCCTTTCTTTCTCTCTATCTGCATAGCTCTCCCAGCACAGTGGCTGGCTTGGGGAAGGGGGTCAGCAATGATGGGGAGGGGCAGGGAAGGGCAGGCTTCATTACCTGGGGCTGAGGCTTCAGTAAACCACAAGGGTTTGATTGAGGCTGGAACAGTTGCTGTGAGTCAGGGACAGAGAAGCAAGTGCTTTATAGCCCCAGCCTGGGGAGGGAGGGGGAGCCTCCAAAGATATCCCAGGGTCTCTGAGGCAGCGCCAGTTGTGGGCTCCTCCCTTTGGCTTTGGTGTCACCCTTGCTCCATTTCAGCCCGTTCTGTCTCCCCTACTATCTGTCTTCTGCCTGGACCCCTCCTGTCTGTCTTGTGCCTGGACCCCTCCTGTCTGTCTTTTTGTCGTGTCTTTCCAGTCCTCATTTGTGATGGGGGAAAAAGGGGAAGATTTATCCTCTTTTATTGTTTTCAGACTCCTTTCCTTGTTTATATGTATTTCTTTTTGGGGGTTTCTCAGTCTCTTTGTGTCTCCATAGATCTAAGTCTCTTCCTTCCTTTCTTTCTTCCTTTCCTTCCTCCTTCCCTCCTTCCTCTCTCTGTCTGTTTCTCTCTCTGTCTGTTTCTCTCTCTCTCTCTGTTTCTCTCTCTCCTTTCCCCTCCAGTGGCTCCCTATTACCTTCAGGATCAAATATAAAATAATCCTGTTTGACTGTTAAAGCCATTCACAGCCTTTGCTCCCCCACCACCTCTGCCACACACACACACACACACACACACACACACACACACACACACCCCTTTGCAATGTTCTTACATTTTAGTCCCCTCCACATACTATATGATTCAAAGCATCTGACCTTCCTCTATTCCTCGGACAAGTCATTCGATTCCCCAGCTCCACGCCATTGCCCTAGCTGGTCCCCATGCCTGGAATGCTGTCCCTCCTCACCTCTGCCTCCTGGTCTCCCTGGTTTCCTTCAAGAGTCCACTCCTAAAGCCTCTGTGCCACACATACACACACACACACACACCCCGCCACCCCCGCCCCACAGCTGCTGGTGCCTTCCCCCTGAGGTTACCCTCCATTGACACTGAATATGGCTTGTATGTACCTAGTGGCTTGCCTGTGGTCTCATCCATGAGACTGAGCTCCTTCAGGGAAGACACTGTGTTTTGCCTTTTTAATCCCCATTGATTAGTACTGGGCCTGGCATATCCCATCATGGCTGCCCCATCTGTTTCTATCTCTCTCCCACCATCTGTTTCTCTCTCTCCTGTCTCTCTTACCCTGTCTCCTTCTGCCTTTGTGTCTCTCTCTCTCCCTCTCTGTCTCTCTTCTTCCTTTCAGTCTATTCCCTTCTCTTTTCAGTGGTTCCTAAATTTCTTTGTCTCATACATAGACGTTTAAAAGTTGAATGAGCCCTCCGTGACCATCTAGGCCAACACAGATACTTGTCTCCTATAAACTCAACAACCTGTCATCCAGCTGCTACTTGAAGCCAAGGAGGAAACCCGTTTCACTTTGGACCATTCGATTGACTTTTTCCTGACGTCAAGCCCAATGCAAGTCCACTCATTGTGCCTAGTTTGGCCCACTCCTCTTCCCCAAGATAGCCATTCAAAGAGGTGAACAAAGCTCTTTCTCCCCTGGCACCCCAGTCTTTTCCTCTCTGGACTAAACATTCCTAGTTCCTTCAAGCAGTTGTCACAGACCACAAATTTACTCTTTTTTCCTCTCTCTGTCTGGTTTTTTATTGTCTCCATCTCCTCCCATGCGTCTCTATGTCTCCATTTCTATCACTGTCTCTGTCCTCTTATGTTTGTTTCTGTCATTGTCTCCTCTTCCCCTCCCCCTCTGCTTTGTCTCCTATCAAAATTTCTCTTCAGTGACATCAGATCCTAAACGGAGATGACAGGTGTGCGGGTGGGGTGGGGAGGGTGTCCTGGCATGAGAGAGGCAGGCAGATCAGATCCAGTACAATCCTCAGCCTGAAGCCATGCCCTCCATGACCCTGATCTATCTGGCTCTAGGCTGGCCTGGCAGGGCCCTGGAATCCCTGATCTCTTCAGTAGCTGATGCTCCATCATAGCTTCGATGGGTCCTAAATAAAGCTATTGACTGATGGGCTGGAAAGGCCCTTAGAGATTACTGGCTCTAACAACCTCCTCATATTACAGAGGAGGCAACTACCAATGGCTCCCCAGGAAGGAAGAGGTAAAGCTGAGACTGGAACCCAGGCTCTCCTCTGACTTTAAATCAGGGGCTCTGCCTCTGCCCCATGAAGGCCAGAATCACAGAGGCTTCCAAGGTCACTTCTGCCATCAAGACCATTCAAGAAGTTTCAGTGGCTCCTTTACAGCATTCACAGTTTGACTCTAGGTCGCCACTCCTCCTCATGAGCTCTAGGCTCTATCCAGGCTAGCCTTCACACTAGCCCTCCATGCACAGACTTTTCCACCTCCCAGCCTTTGCCTGGAATGTCCTCCCTCTTCACTGTTGCTTCTTCTAATTTCCTAGCTCTATTCAGTCTGTCCTGACCCACCCAGTCCATCACCAGGTATTAATTTTACATACGTTTTGTATTTACTTAGAGGTCCTCCTAGATTCTAGATGAATGTGACCTTGCTGAGGGGAGGAATGGCTGGATGCTTTGCTTAGCTCAGAGTCTGACTCATAGCAGGCTTATTGTTTGACTGATTGAGACACCTTCCCTCAGACACCTGACCTACTCCATCAGACAGGGAAAGAGCTCCAGACTGGGGAAGTCACAGGAATAGGAAATAGGAGACTCACACAGCTGGAAGGATCGCCAGAAATCCCTGGGTACAGTCCTCCCATTACAGATGGACAAACTGAAGCTTAGAGACTGGAAAGGAATGGACTCGACCAAGGTCACAAAGCAACTCAGGACAGAGTTAAGACCAATAAAATACAGACTATCAGAGTTGCAAGGGGCTTTGAGATCATAGTTTCCCCCATTTGTTTTACAGGTAAGGATGCTGTGGCTCAGAGCTGCCTGGAGTCACCCTGGCTCTGCCAGGCTGCCTTTCTCCACTGGGGGTTCCCGGGGTGGCTTCCCCAGACAATCACTTGGTAAACCCAACTCAGAGAGAGCTTTATTCAAGGCTGGGCATGGACCCAGGTTTGTTAGGGGGCACAGCTGTTTGACCCTCTCAGCCTTCAAACTTCTTCTTCCGTCCTTCCATCCCGCTTAGGGCGTCAATGTTCTTTCTCCAATCTCCCACTTCTCGGCTTTCCTGCAGGGAAGAAGCCACCATCAGGAAGCTACTTCCCAGGCCTTTGATCACACACATCCTGAGATCCTGGATCACTTCCTGCTCCCCCACACCCCACCTTGGTTCATCCGTCCACTCTCCTTTGCCTAGGGCTCACTTCCAACCACACTGGTTTGTTCCCAGTTGATGGCACCCCAGCTCCCAGCTCCCGGCCTTTGAGCTGACTGCCCTCTTCTTTCCTTCAGGGCTCAGCTACATGGCTACATGTGGGGGCTCCTGGCCCCAGGGTAAGCCCCAGAGATCAGAGACTCTGTCTCAGTGTCCTGTGCACTTAGCACAGCCCCTGGCCTACAGTAAGTAGGTGAGTGGAAAAAGGTTGGTGACCGAGTGAATGAGAGAATGTCCCAGCACTGAAGACTTAACCAGTCTTACCTTCTCCGTGTCATCCTTCTTCACCTGCTTGAGATGAGCCCTGAGATCCAGGGTCTCTTTGGCTCGGGCTCCCAGCAGGGCCTGCATCATGGCGTCTGCTGAGATTCGAACCCTGCGCAGGGCTGGACGCTTGAACTTCCCTCTCAGATCAAAGATTTTCTGGGTCAGATCAGCAATCTGGGGGGGAAGGAGGAGGGGTGAACATGTGGATTCCTCACCCTGGGTCATCTCCCCATCCCCCAATGTGTGCCCATCCCCCAACGTTTTCTCAGGACCCCCCCCCCCATTTTCCACGTACACACATTTTCCCTGATTATCCCCATGCCTGGAACCTTCTGCCTCCACTTCCTTCAGGTCCCACCCAAAGTCCTGCCTTCTCTAGGAAGCCTTTTCTGTTCCTCCTTTATGTCAAAGCCTCGGTTCTGAGACTGCCTCGCATTTCTTCTGCCTAGACCTTGTCTGTCCATAACCATTTGCTTCCTGTGCCCTCCTCAAAGGCAGGAGTCATCTTTTGCCCCTCTTTGTATCTCCTGTGCTTCTCCCAGTGCCTGGCAATTAACACACTCTTAATAAATGTTTGTTAACTAACTGACCCTCCCCACCATTCGTAGGGAACCAATCTCATTCTCAGTATTAGTCAGTCAATAAACATTTATTAAGCACCTACTATGTGCCAGGCATTGGGATAAGCACTGGGGATATAAAAAGAGGTAAACCACAGTCCCTGCCTCCGAGGAGCTCACAAATCTAATGGCAGAGACGACACACAAACAAAAATATACAAAGCAAGCTATATACAGGGTAAATAGGAAGGAATTAATGGAAGGAGGGCACTAGAATTAAGAGGGGTTGGAGAGTGCCCAGAGACTCTAGGAGTTTAGTTACAAAGGGCAGAAGAGATATCGGACCCTAGTTAGCAAGGATGGAAAGTTCAAGTGAGGGTTTCCTCAGTAGGGGGAGACACAGGCATGTTTGTAGGCAGTAGGGAATGAGCCAGGAGAGAGGGAGCGATTGAAGATAAATGAAAGAAAGGGATGGCAGAGGGGTCAGTCTATTAGAAGAGATGGGATGGAGTGGAATCACCTGAGCAGGTAAAGGGGTCAGCCTTGGTCAGGAGTAAGGCCACCTCTTCATGTGAGACAGGTGAAGGAGGAGAGAGGGGCAGAAGGCACCTGAGTGATAGGAGATGGGGAAGAGGGGAGAAGAGGGAACTCATGGTGAATGGCCTCCATTTTTTCAGTAAAATAGGAGGCAGGGTCTCAGCTGAGAGAGCAGGGGAAGGGGAGCTGTGGGAGGTTTGAAGAGGGATGAGAAAGTTTGGAAGAGCCACCGTAGAATGTGGAGAGTAACAAGGCAGGTATAGTAGGATTGCCTGGCAGCACTGAGGGCCCAGTCAAGTTTGTAGTGGGTCCATCAGAACAGTTACATGATTCTCTCCACCTTTGTCAGCAGTATGTGTGTAAGAGTGAATGGTGGGAGTGATCCCAGGTTGAAGCTTGGGCAAAATGATAAGCGGGCTAGCAATTTGGGACAGGATGACACTGTAGAGTTGAATTGGTTCACCAAGAGGTTAAAATGGGGAGAAGAGATAGAGCAACTAGTGCAGGGGAGATGGCCTGGGAGAGGACAGAGGGGTCAAGGGCTTGGAGGTCACCATGAGGACGAAGAGCAGAGTTACGTAAGGGGAGGCAGAGGCAGAGGTGAAAACCCACGTGGAGGCGGTACATTTGTGTGTGGCTGAGGTGGGGTGGCAGAGTAGCTCCTGGGAAGTGAGTAGGTTGAGGAACTGAGTGGTTAGGGCATTTGATGGAGAGTCATATGTGTGTTAAAGTCCCCTAGGATGAGAAGAGGAATTGGGGAGAAGAGAATATTGTGAGCCACGTACCAAACTCACTGAGGAAGAGAGGGGAGACAACAGCTACCAGGATTTTGACTGGGTGGGAGATATGAATGGTATGCACCTCAAAGAAAGGTTACTGAGCGATGGAGGAAGGAGGAGAACCTGGAAGCAGCAATGGGAAACCTTGACCAGTGAGCCTAGGAGAATGAACGACCTTGTAGCCAGCGCTGGAGAGGGCCACCAGGGAGGCTGTGTCTTCAGGGGGAAGCCAGGTCTCAGTAAGAGTAGATGGATGGAGTGGGAGAGGAATAGAGTTAAGATGAAGTGAAGATTGTTGCCTATGGAACAAGCCTCCCAAAGGGCACAGTGGAAGGGCTGGTGGAGTTAGGTTGGAACTTTGGGGTGGGAGGGTTGGGGGGATGGGCATGGGAAAATCAGGTGGGGGGAGTAGGTTTGGGTCATAATCTACAGGAGCTGAGAGTCCCTGGGATGTGAAGGGTATGACCAGGTGTCATCACTAAATGGAGGGCACCACTCCTCCACCCTCAGAGGACAGGCACAGCAGGAGATGGGAAGCCTGGAGTCAAGGGGAGGGCTGCTCTTCTTTGCCTTGTTGGGACATAGGGCTGGAGCAGGAGACAACATATGCTGGCCCTGCTCATGCTCCTTGCTGCCTTCGCTCAGGGGACCCGCTGTGCCCAGCAGGAGATGCAAGGCTCAGGGCACCCTCAGTCTTCTCCCCTGCAGCGGCTGGTGATGAGGGGGCAGCAGGAAGTGTCAGACTCCTTGTACAGGGTGGAAGCTCTTTGGGGAGGCTGGAAGGTGCCCGGCCTGGCCCTTAGAAGCCTTTTCTCATGGGACAGGCTTTGCTTGGCATGGAAGGAGGGCTGGAAAAAATCCAGGGCTAGTAGTCTAGAGATCTGGCCATGCCTGGTCTCCACTCTGCGTGGGGAGCTCACTTCCTTCACTGGCACTCAGAACGAGCATCTTTAAGCATGCCCTTCACTTTGATCCTCTGGGACATCACACAGATTCCTGGTTCACACACCCTGACTCCGAGTGACCTGGCATCCCAAAAAGCAGGGGTTGGTCCCACTGGGAGAGATGGGTCCCTTCCCTTCCAGGGACTTGTCCAGTTCCTTCCTCTGAACCCCAGGGGCATGGATGGAAAGTCGAGCACGTTCCCTCTGTTGGCTGACCTTCAAGCCCCTGACACTAGGCAATCAGCCTGCCCCCTTTGCACCCTACCTCGGTGACATTCTTTGTTACTTTTGCCTCCAAATCATATCTCTCTTCATCCACCTTGTCCACTCTGGCATGAAGCTGCCTACACAGCTCCTGAGGAAAGAAGGGAGGATGCCTGGATCCCTGCAGTATATCTTCTGGGGCCTAATGCCAGGCACAGGGAGGGGAGGGGGAAGTAGGATTGAGATGGACAACTGGGTCTCTAACGAAGGTATTGGGGGACAGGACTCCTTGGTCCCTGATGGAGGAGGGAATGGGGGAGCCAGGTCCCCCGGGTCTCTGATGGAGGTGGGGGCGGGGAGGAGCCAGAACCCTCGGGTCCCTGATGGAGGTGGGAAGGGGGGAGCCAGGTCCCCCGGGTCTCTGATGGAGGTGAGGGCAGGGAGGAGCCAGAACCCTCGGGTCCCTGATGGAGGTGGGAAGGGGGGAGCCAGGTCCCCCGGGTCTCTGATGGAGGTGGGGGCAGGGAGGAGCCAGAACCCTCAGGTCCCTGACGGAGGTGGGGGCGCGGACAGCCAGGACCCTCGAGTCCCTGATGGAGGCGGGGAGGGGGAGCCAGGACTTCCACGTCCCCTAATACCTGCAGCTCGGCCACTCCGAGTCCGGCCAGCTCCACGGGAGCACAGCGCTCTCCGAGCACGCGGCCCTTCTCCCCACGCCGATCGTCCCCCTCGCGCTCCAACTCCTGCTTAGCGATCTGCAGCATCAGGGTCTGGGAAGGAAGGAGAGCCTGGCTGGGAGGCGAGCGAAGCCGCTGGGGAGGGAAGCTCCCTGGCGGCTCCCCTAGGCCCGACTCTCTGGCTCTTGGCACTCCCCGCACTTCCCACGCGCTACTTGAGTGACTGAAGGATCGATCGTTTTTCTCCGAAGCCCCGCCCCTCACCTTCAGCTGCAGCTTGCGAGAAGCCGAGATCTTGGACTTTTTCTGCCGGAGGGAAAGACTGGGGTCAGGATGCGGAAGGGAGAGAAACCAAGCCTTGGGCGGGGGTGGAATTCAGGGGTGGAGAGGGAAGGGGGGAGGACAGAATCCCCAGGGGGCAGTTAGAATTCGGGGCGGGGCCAGAAGCCCACGGGGTGGTGCTACCGTTCTGGGGGCGGGGCCATAAGTCCACTGGGTGGTACTAGCGTTCTGGGGGCGGGGCCAGAAGTCCACTGGGTGGGATTATCATTCTGGGGGCAGGGCCAGAAGCCCATGGTTGGGCTAGTGTTCTGCAGGCGAGGCCAGAAGCCCGTGGGTTGGCTAGTGTTCTGGGGCGGGGCCAGAACCCCAAAGGCGGTGTTCCAATGCCCCAACAGAACTCGCCATGGAAAGGCGGGACTCCAGGGGCCCCGAAGGGCCTAGGCCCCCTAGTCCCCACTACCACCACCAAAGCTCATACTCCACACACAGGTGCCGGCTTCTCACCTTGGCATGGGGCTCGGTGGCATAGGCGCGGTAGTTGACAGAAGAGCGGCGCCGAACTGGGGGTGCCGCTGGACTGGGTGCGGGTGGCGACCCCGCCGGGAACTGGAGGAGACCCTGGTCAGCTGGGCTCCGAGGCCCTACACCCAAAGAGTCTTCTCTTCTAGGAACCCCGGGGCCCCGCCCCCGCCCAGGTGAAGCCCAGGCCTCCAAGCCCCCTCCCCACATCCTCGAGGACCCAGTGTCCTCGTCCCATCCCGCTCCCTCTTCAAGGATCCAGGAGTCCCTGTCTCCCAGCTCCGAGGCCCCATTCCCTTCTCTCCCTTCTCTCACCGTATCGCGGCTCCTGCAGAGAGAAGGGAAGGGGTGTTACTGCACTAGTGGTGGGCACTCACCTTGCCTCCTCCCTCCCCTCTCAGGTCTAGGACAAATAAGGACAAATTTATTCCCACACAGGAACCTTGGTCTTGATTCCCGCCCCTCTAGGGACCCAAGCGTCCATGCCACCGAGACCACACTCACTCCTCTGCCATGTTGTAAGGGCACTGGACGAGTCACCGGGATGACCTTGGAGGGGCTGGGGTCCGCTAGCCTCTGATCTCCTCAGGCTCCTCTGGGGACACTGTGATAAAAGCCGAGCCTGAGGCTAAATATACTCCCCACTGGCTAGATAAGGGGGCACGGAGGGGGAGGGAGATGCTCCGTGTCTGGCCCTTCCTCTCTCAGGTCCCACCTCCATAGGGAGCCAAGAATCCTGATACGCCAGCCCCTCCTCCCTCAGGGAGCCAGAGATCCTCATCATCGGACCCCTCTCTTTTGGGGACCCAGAACGTTCTCGTCCTGTTTCCTCCTCCCTAAGGAACCTTGAGTCCCATCCCATCTTGTCTCTGGGACACAGGGATTCTCATTCCCTAGAGCCTTCCTCTTCCGGGCCTAGATTTCCTAGTTCCCAGCCCCTTCTCCCTCGGGAACGAACGGGTCTTGATTTTCCAGCCCTTCCTCTCTCCGGGACCAAGGCACCTTGAGCCCCAACCTGTTCAGTCTCTGAAACCCAGGCGTGTTGGTTATATAGCCCATTTTTTTCTCTCAGGGACGCAGACGTCGTGAGACTCAGACTCTCCTCCCTCTGGAAACAAGGCGTCCTAAGCCCCAGACCCATTTTTCTTGGGGACCCAGGAATCCTGAGACCAGTCCTTGGTTCTTAAGGTGATGGCGATGTGCCGCACTCCCTCCCAGATCACAGACTGATTGTAGGGTCCGACTCTCTTTATTCTAACAAGTCCTGACTCCCTGGGAAGAACAGGGGACTCTGAGAGGTAAAAATCCTATACGCCTTAGAATTTCAGGAGATCGGAATCCTGGGGCCAAGATAGTCGTGGACAGTGGGGGGAGGGGCAAGGGAGAATTCGGGGACCAAGGGGTCTCAGCTAGAATTCGGAGGTGAAGTCAAGATTCCATGAGCCTCAGAATCTGGAGCCAAACGCAGAATTGGAGGGGCTCGGAAATGAGGAGGTAGAGTCAGAACCTTGGGGAAGAGGAGTGACCGAGCTCGCCAGAGGGCATTTCAGGATCATCAGGACCCCGGGCAGGACTCAGAACGTCAAAGAGGGCAGGGTCAGAGTCCCCAGGGGGCGGAGTCAGAATTCCAGGAGGGCCTAGCTCAGCACCGGTAGGCAGGCTCAGAATCTTTGAGGGCGGAGTCATAGTGGCAAGGGGTGGGCTCAGCATTCCAGCTACATCAGGGCTAGTGGTTGATCCAAGAATGCCATTGCGGGCAAGCACCGAATCCTCAGGAGGCAGAGTCAGTTCAGGAGCATCTTCATTTGAGGACCTGCTCAGAATTTCGAAGGGGGCGGGTTCAGAAGCCTCAGGGGGCGGAGTCAGAACAAGAACATCCTCATTTGAGGAGGGGCTCAGAATTCCAGAGGGGGCGGGCTCAGAGGTCTCAGGGGGCGGAGTCAGCACAGGAGCATCCTCATTTGAGGACGGGTTCAGAATTTCAGAGGGGGTGGACTCAGAGGCGTTAGGAGGCGGGGTCAAAATCTCTGAGGGAGGAGTCAAGTTATCAAGGGGCGGGGCTTCGGCCTTCTGCCCTGCACCCTGGGTGCCCGGCGGAGGCCGGCCATCAGGGCCTGCCTGGGGCTTGCGAGAAAAGCGGGCGAAGATTTCGGGGGGATTCTCGTGGTACTCTGGTACGAAGCCAGCAGCCTCAGCCAGCTCCCGGACACGATCAGAGAAACTCTCTAGCTGGTTAGGCCGCAAGTCCACAAGGTACCTGAGGACGTGTGGGGGAGAGTCAGGGAACCAGGAGGCAGGAAGCCCAGGCTGTGCCCCGCCCCCTCAGCCCCCTGGGCGTGCAGACAGCGCCCACCTGGCCAATTCCACCACCACGCGTCCCCCAGGAGCCACGCAGGCCCCGAGCTCCGGGCTCAGCTGGTGAACCATCCTGCAGAAAAAATGTAGCAGGGCGAATCAGGACGCCTGGGTCCCCAATCCCCGTGAGAAGAGGACTGGAGAAAGTGCTCCTAGGTTCCCCGAGGAAGGAGAGGGCAAGGGGATGGATCAGTGCTACTCGGGTCAATGAGGGAGAGCTCTGAGGGACCGGGAGGAGAGGGCAGGGGTGATCAATGCTCCTGAGGTCCCCAGAAAGAGAGGCAGAGATGATCAATATTCCCGGGTCCCCGCAGGAGGAGAGGGCAAGGGGATCAGTGCTACTAGGGTCACTGAGGGAGAGATCTGAGGGATCCGGGCTCCTGGAGTCCCGGGGAGGAGAGGGCAGGGGTGATCAGTGCTCCTGGGTCCCCGCGGGAGGAGAAGGCAAGGGGGTCAGTGCTTCTATGACCCTGAAGGAGGAGGGACTGGAACAATCAGGATTGCCTGGGTGTCCTTTAACCCTCCCCGCCTGCCCCCTTCCTGGAGAACAAGGTTGGGGATCTGTGCTCCTGGGTCTCTGAGAGAGGAGGCATTGGGAATCGGGACATCAGAACCCCTGAGAGAGAAGTGGGATAAGTAATCAAGACGCCTAAGTTCCTGAACAGAAAATTGGGGGCTCAGAGCACCTGAGTCTCTGAAAAAGGAGGAGAGGGCTGGAGGAGTCAGGACACGAGAAAGGGGAGGACTGGAGATCAGTACTCGGTTTACTGGGGTGAGGTTTAGGGGATCAAGATTCCTGGGTCTCTGGAACGGAAAGGGGAAGAAGGTTGACGGTTCAGGACGCCTGAGACCCTGAAGGAAGAGAAAGAGGCTGCTCACGAGAGTCAGAGGGAGGAAGGGCTTAGGGCCTTAAGACTGACTGCTGGATCCCTGAGGCGGCATGGGCTAGGGGAGCACGGGAACCGGCCCTCAGTTACCCGCAGGACACGTAGAGAAGGTGGAAGCGGCTGCAGAAGCGATTTCGCTGGTGCAAGGTCGGGGCGGCCCCCAGGGACAGGAAGTGGACCCGGAAAGGTCTGGAGCCCGCAAGGTCTGAAGCCGAAGGAGACCGGGAGAGAAAGACAAGCACTCAGTGCCAGGGAGAAAGGGGGGGGAGGAGAAAGTAGAGGAAGAAAAGGATGGCGCCGTGAACAATACACCAGCATTGACTTTCCTGTCCTGTCCTGTTTTTGTACATGTACACATCATGTACACATGTACACGTCATGAACACGCATACAGATGCACAAGGCCCCTCCCCAGCCTCCAACCCTGGGTGAGAATGACTTGGGAAAACCCCTAAACAGGACTCTGATCTTCCCCTGTCCCCCGCAGGCGTTGCCCCTGACCCTCCACCAGTCCTATCCCTCCTCTTGGCCTCAGTTTCCCCTCTGGGAATCCAGATGGTCTCTAAGAGCCCTAAGTGGGGGAGAGGGAAGGAGACTAAAAGGAACCTCTGGTACTCGGAAGAAGGAAAGTTTGGGGGCCTCCTGTCCCTTCTCACCAGATCCCTGGGCCCCGCCCTCCGCCGCGGCCTCAGGTTCGGCCCCAGACACCTCCTCCCCGGCTGCCACTAGGCTTCGAAACAGCAAGGTAACGTTGTGCAAGGAGATCTCACCTGCGCACTGTGGGAGAGACAGGCAGCAAATGTGGGCGGAGCCTAGAGAAATGGGCGGACCCATGGAGTGGAGCTGTTGGGGGTTGGGGGGACCGCAGAAGCGGAAAGCTCCAAGAGAAGGAGAGAGATATAGATGTGGACCAGCCGAAGTCTTCCCGGTGGAAGATGAAGAGATACTGGGACCATAGACCCTGATCCCAAGAGAATCACAAAGACAAAACGAGGAGAGGGGGAAAACCAGAGATACTGAGCTTGAGAGACCCAGTCACTGAAGGGGGAGAGACAGAGCCAGAGAGACTCAGAGGGAGATGGAACCAGAGATTCTGAGCATAAGAGACTGAACCACTCAGAGCGAAAGAGAAGCAGAGACAAAGCAGCAGAGGGAGAGCCAGGACCTTCCTTCCTCTAATCAAGAAGGCCCTTAGGTCTGCTGAGAGGACAAAACAAGAAGAGAGATGCCCTGGAGGAGCGGCCAGGGCGGGCACCTTGACAGGGGTTCCATTGCGGGTCTGCAGAACACTCTGATCGTCCGACTCGATGCCAAAAGCCACAAAGGGTCCGGTAGCCACGTCCCCCCAATAGCCTCGCACAGCCACACGCTCACCATGCTGAGGTCCGAAGAGAGATACTGCTCAACTTTTGGACTTCTGGGTTTACAAGGAGACTGAGGTAGGGGCATGTGTGTCTTCAGATGTCAGAAGCTTGGAACGTTAACTACTGGGACCTTGAGGACAGAGGGCTGGGAACCTGGAGGCCCAGCTCCCCTGAAATAAAGGACTGGGAGAAGGGGAGACCAGAACTCCCTCGGACCCATGAGATAGTGGACAGAGACCAGAACTTTCGGATCTCCTAAGATGGTGGACAGGGTTAGGGTCAGTCTTGGTCCCCTGAGATGGTGGGTGAGGCTCAAGACTCCTGGTTCACCAAGAGCTGGAGGGGACAGGGGAAACTCCTGGGGGTCCTGGGATGGGAAGTTGGGAGATGAGGTCTGGGTCGCCCAGGGCTGAGAGATGGGAAGTGAGCCTAGAGTACGCACATGGCTCATCAGCCGCCCAGACGCCAGGGTCCGGTTTGGGAGCTGATAGGCTGAAGCATCCCGAATCTCGAAGGCCACGCTGGTTTCCCGCCAACGACGAAACTCTTGGCTGTTGATGACCCGGGCCTGAGAGGCAAAGGAAGGGAGGAGGGGCTCAAGGACCCAGGAATCCTCCCCACCTCTTCAGGAAGCCAGGAGACCAGCCTCGCAATCTCCAGCCTAAAAGCAGCCAAATGCCCCAACGTGGTGGCGCTTAAAACTACATTTCCCAGAAAGCTCCGGGAGAAGCTTAGGCGGCCTTCCGGCGACATTCCCCTGCTGCCTGCTGGGAATGGTAGTTCTCTTCTTCCCACAAACCTCCCAAGGCCCCCAGCGTCCAGGCGCGCTCACCCCTCGGTCGTGCAGCTTCATATGCAAGTCCCAGTCGCTGACCCCGCGCCGGGCGTCGTAGCGGGAACCCAAGTAGCTTCGGAGTCGCGAGTCCCACAAGCGGCTCAGGGGGAAGGAGGCTTCGGCCTCCGAGGCCGCCCAGAAGGTGAACACGGCCTCCAGGGCGTCCCGCTCCCGGAACTGAGAGCAGAAGGAGAAGGAGACTAGACTAGAGGGGGATGAGAAACTGGCTCAGGAGGCAGAGACCCGGAGAGCAAAAAAATAGGATAAGAAGAAGCAGAGCTAGAATGGAAGCTTTTTCAGAGCAGGGACTAATGCTCGACTTTGGCCTTTGGATCCCCAGTGCCCAACCCCGAGCCTGACCCATAAGAGGTGCTTCATAAATGTTGTGTCTCCATCCATCATTCCCTCATCCATCCATCCACCCAACCACCCATCCATCCATCCATCTTTCCATCCCATTGAGGGCAAGCACAATTATTCATGTTGCCTTTGGATCCCTGGTGCCCAACCCTGAGCCTGACCCATAAGAGGTGCTTCATAAATGTTTTGTCTCCATCCATCATTCCATCATCCATCCATCCATCCATCTATCCATCCATCTGTCTTTCCATCCCATTGAGGGCAAGCACAATTATTCATGTTGCCTTTGGATCCCTGGTGCCCAACCCTGAGCCTGACCCATAAGAGGTGCTTCATAAATGTTTTGTCTCCATCCATCATTCCATCATCCATCCATCCATCCACCCAACCACCGATCTTTTATTTATCCATCCATCCATCCATCCATCCATCCATCCATCCATCTATCCATCCATCCGTCTTTCCATCCCATTGAGGGCAAGCACAATTATTCTTGTTGCCTTTGGATCCCTGGTGCCCAACCCTGAGCCTGACCCATAAAAGGCACTTCATAAACATTGTCTCTCCATCCACCTATCCATACATCCATTCCCTGAGACAAGTACAGAGAGGAGAACTCCCAATATATTTGAGGAAAAACAAGACCAATCTAACTGGACCATAGTGGGGGGAGTGGAGGGATAACGAACACTAAAGCTGAAAGGCTAAATTGGGCCTCGGTGAAGGGCTTTATATGTCAACTAGGAGCTTCTATCTGATCTTAGAGATAATAAGCCACTGGATCTCTTGGAGCAGGGAGTGGTGGGGCCATATGTGTGCCACAGGACCATCACTTTGGAAGTTGGATGGAGGATGAACTGGAAAGGGCAGAGACTTGAGTCAGGGAGCTCGATTAGAAGGCCTGGTCAGAGAGGTGATGAGGCCTGAAGGAGGGTATTGGCTTGTAAGTGGAGGGCAGGTAGGGGTGAGAAAGAATTTGAAGGTATATTACAGATTTAGCAAGTGCTTGGATGAGAAAGAAGAGACAGAGAAGAGTGTGCCCCAACCCCCAGCCCTAGGGCTATAGCTTCGCCCTCTCCCCCGATCTCAAACCTTGAGCGCTTCCAGGCTGAGATGAGGAAATTGAGCTGCCAGCTCATCTGGCTCAGGTAGGAGGCGACGCATGCACTGGGACTGAGCTTGAAGGTACTCGGCCACCTGGGTCCGCACAAGCCCATTCCCCCATAGCTCCAAGAATGTCTCGCTCTTTTCTGCAGGGAGGCAGGGGAGGGAAGCTGGGAGCAGGGATGGCTGGGTACCAGACTGGGAAAAGTCAAGGAGCAGGGATGCCTGGGTCCCCCACAGGATGGGAGCTGGGAGCAGGGATGGCTGGGGTCCCAAGAGAGGTTCCCCAGAGGGCAGAGACTGGGAGCAGGGACTCTTGAGTCCCCAACTGTGAGGAGACTACAGACAAGGATTCCCAGATTCCTGACATGGGCTGGTTTGGGAGCTGGGACGACTGGGTCCTGGAATGGGGTAGGCCCTTGGAACATAGACACCTACATCCCAAGGAACATCCCAGAGCCTGGGCTCTGGACTGGGTTGGGGATATTGAACTGCAGCCTCCATTGGCTCACCTTGAAGGCCCATCTTTTCTGGAGTCTCGAAGGCCAGGTTGAGGATCAGAATCTGGCGGGCCACTGCCTCCAGGTTGCTCTCCAGTACGAAGAACTGTGGTCAGTTGTGAGAAAAGATGGGGAAACCCAGGTTCCGGGATGGCGATGCTTGAGGGTAACCCCCAGTCCCTGCCCCCTTCCACACTCGGCCTCTACCCCCTGCCCCCTCCCTCTCCCAGAGGGCTTCCTTCATCCAACCCAACTGGCACCCCCCAGGTCAGCGTCTACTACGTGCAGACAGTATGCTCCGCGCTGGGCATATGGAGACCAAAAGCAGGCGTGTCCCGCCCCCCATCTTTTCTCCCAGGACCCGATCCCCAGCCTCCTCCGGGAGCCCTGCTCACATTTAGCTTCCGAAGGGGCCAGCGCGGAGCCTGGGCCAGGGTCCGCAGAATATGCCGTGCGTCCACTGAGCCCAGGAGAAGGATGTCGAGTTCCGGGGGATCCCCGGGGCTGGGGGCATCGAGAGGACCTGGGATAGGGACAGGGAGGATTTCGGATCACACGTCTGGGCCCTCGGTCAGGCTTCCCTGACTCTCTCTCCCAGCCCTGCCCCTCTTCCCAGGCCCCCAGACAACTCAGCCCAGAGGCCTCTTAGGACTGAGTCCAAGATCCGGGGGCTCACATTCGGCCTGCAGATCCAGCGCTGGGGACAGGCCCCACCAGGCCACCGAGCCAAAGCCCTCGCCGGAGCCGGTCGCGGTCGTCATCGCGCTTCGGGGGACAGTTCCCGAGCTAAGCAAGGATCTCCAAGAGCCACGCAGAAGTCCGAGTCCCCCGCCTCCAGCCCACCCGTGGATTCCCCTCAATCCCCGCTGCCCGTCCCGCCCCTCTCTTCTCTCCTCAGGGCCGAGAGGGGACCGTAAACCGATGTACTGAGCTAGAATTCTCGAAAGCCGGGATGCGGATCCTAGAACCCTCCCCTTCTGTGAGACCGCTCCCCTCCTGGGCTGCCGGACGCCTGTTCCCCTTCTTCCTCCCCAGTCCCTGCCTCAGGGCTCCCCGAACTTCGAGAACCCCCAATCCCCCACTCCGCCCCTGTACCCCGGGGCCCTCGGGCGAGTGTCTAGTTCCTCTTAGCCGGGTCAAAGACCCTTCTCCTCTCCGGACCCGCCCCTTCCAACCAACCGGTCAAAGGAAGCTCGCGGTGCCCGGATTTGCCGACCAATGGGAGCGCGGGGTGGGAACCACCTGGCTCCTCTAGCGTCGGCGAGGACGCGGTTGCTCCTGGCAACATAAGAGCCAATGGTAGTGCGAGGTAAGGCCCACTGGGCAAGGTCCCAAGGCAGACCCCAGCTGGGAAGTGGTCGCCCATGACAACGGTCAGACCAATAGGCAGCCCGGATTCGGAGGACTAGAACCCGTTACCCCAGGCAACTCCAGGGCCAAGGTAAACGCGCGGCGAGGACGCAGTGGCCTCGCTGATGCAGCGCCTGAACGCCTCGCAGTCAGAACCTCCTCTGTCCATCCTACACTCAGCCGCCAGCAGCATGTTGCCAAAGCACAGCCCTGACCCTGTCTCTTCCCTGCTCCTTGATGCTTCCGGGAGTTTGTAGCAGTATCATTCCCCTTCTTCCTTCCTATTTCCATCACTAACTGTTCCTCATATGGAACCTTCCAGCTCCTGCCCAAGTGTCTTCCCAGATCAGTGGGTGTGTCCTCCTCCTCCGAGATCCCGGCTAGCTCCGAAGCCCAGCCCAGGTGCCACCGCCCACATTTCAGGGTTGTTGTGAGCATCCTACGAAGTGATATACATATGAATAAACAGGAGATAGAGAACACTGAGAGTCGCAGAATAGATGAGTCTGATGAAATTAAAAGGAGGGTGTACAAATAAAACCAATGTGGTCAAGAGTAGAAGGAAAGCAGAAAATGGGAGGGGGGAGGATTTATAGACAGTTTCTCAGATAAAGGTCTCACATTTCGAATATATAGATGACTTTGTCAAATTTTTAAGACTATGAGTCATTCCCCAACTGATAAATGGTCAAAGAATATGAACAGGCACTTTGTCAAGGAAGAAATCAAAGCTATCTATAGTCATATAAAAAAGCTCTAAATCATTATTGAGTAGAGAAATGCAGATTAAAATAACTTTGAGTTATCATCTCAAACTTATCAGACTGGCTGAAATGGCAGGAGAGGAAAATGACAAATGTTGGAGATGTGGACAAATGGGGCGACTAATAAGACTATCGGTGGAATTGTGAACTAATCCAACCATTCTGGAAAGCAATCTCAAATTACTCTCAAATAGTTATTAAACTGTGCATAACATACATGTACATATGTATATATAACCTTTGACCCAGCAATACCACTATTATATCTGTTTACCAAGGTGATCAGGAAAAAGGGAAAAGAACCTATGGGTTCTGAAATGTTTTACAGCAGCGCTCTTTGTGGTGGCAAAGAAGGAAATTGAGGGGATGCCCATCAATTAAGGAATAGCCGAAGAAGTTGTGGTATATGATTGCGTTGGAATACTACTGTGCTATAATGATTCTAGAAAAACATGGAAAGACTTGAATGAAATAATGAAGAGTGAGATGAGCAGAACCAAGAGAACATTATATAAGTAACAGTAATATTGTTCGAAGAACAACTGTGAATGACTATTATAAATACTCAAATCAACTCCAAAGGACCTATGAAGGAAGCTGCTATCCACCTCCAGAGAAAGAAATGATAAATAGAAGTATGCATAGTATGGTTTTATATATATTTATAAATCTCTGCCAGATGATGGCCTTCTCTAGTGTGGGATGGGGAGGGAAGGAGGGAGACAGTTCAGAACTTAAAATTTAACAAAAAATTAATTTTAAAAATCATATATATGTATGTGTGTGTATATCACTTTGCAGAGAGCTATGTAAATGGTAGCCATGATTTTTATTTGTATTTACTTGTGTATATAGCATACCTCCTCACTCTTTCACACACACAGAGCTTCTTGAGGCAGGGACTGGTTTATTTTCATTTTTGTATTCCTAACACCTAGGGCAGCGCCTGGCACATAGTAAGTACTTAAAAATGTTTGCTGATTACAATAGAACTGAAGCAATCCTGCCCCTTTCAAGCCTTCTTGCCCTCTGAGGTCTCTCATCCCTTGCATTATCCCAGGCATCCCTTCCCCCTCCAGCCCCCTAGTGACTGAGAGGTCACAAACCTTGAGCCTCTACTCCCCCAATCCAATCCCACAAGCATTCATTAAGGACCTACGATGTGCAAAATATTAAGCATAAAGAGATATTAAGGAGACATTTCCTGCCCTCCAAAGGAATCTGCATCCTATTTGAGGAGGGGGGAGACCTCAGAGAATCATAGATTTAGAGCAGAAAAGTATCTTAGAGACCACTCAGTCCGACCCCTTCAATTTATAGACAGGCAAAGAAAGGTAAAGTGCCTTGCCCAGGGTAAGCATCAGAGACACGTATGAAGTCAGGTCTTACTGACTTCAGATCTAGTGCCCCTCTGTCTACTATGTCAAACTGTTAACGTGTACAAAGGTCATTTCTGAAGGAAGAGAGCACTAACACCAGAGGGGAGATGGAGAGGTTCATTCATTGTAGGACCTGGCACAGAGCTGAGCCCTGAAGGAAACTAGGAATTCTAGGGGCAGAAGTGAGGATGGAGTGCATTCTGGGAATGGGAGACAACCTGGACAAGGGGACAGAGGTGGGAAATAGGGTGTCCTCTGTGGGGAAGACCAAGTAAGTCAAGGTGGCTAAAATGTAGACTGTATGAGAGAACAATGTGTAACCCTACACACATTACAGACCAAAAATACACCCCTTAGGAAGCCCCCACCCATTTCTGCCTGTGACTAAGGTTGTATGTTATTACCTGATAATCTTTTAATATCACTTTAATAACCTCATGTATTGGTAATTAAGGTGGGACTTTCTTTTACTGTTTTCTCTTTTAGCACTTATTTAATCAAGTGCCCCTGAACAGTCTGGCCTTTTTTCTTTGATTGGCTCAAGAGTCTGATGCCCTCCTTGCCTCAAGGGAAAGCCTGGCTTGCATGGGTTTGAGTGACATGTTTTTGACGCCTGAGGCTTTTAGGCCACTGTGGGTTTGAGTGGAAAGTTTGTGATGCTTTTAGGTCACATGGGTGAGTCACATGTTGTGACGTCCTTTGACCCTGAATAGAATATATAAACCCTAAGTTTGGCATTTTCCCTTGGGGCTCTCACTCACTGGAAGAGTGGTGTATGATTTGAAGAGACTCTGGACAGTCATTGTTAAGAACCCCCCTGGCTTGTAAACCCAGCTGTTGGTTTGTATTTGGTCTGTTTATAATGTATGTTTGTAATTTGTTTGTATTTGCTCTGAAGTGCAGGGTGCTGGCTTTTCCTCCTGATCTAAGTGAATGATATTTGTATGTGTGATTAAAGTGGGATAGTTAACCCCTTAAACTTGCTTTCCTTAAAAAAGCAGATCAAAGAACCTGTGCTGGCAGCTCTTGTTACTGGTCTTGTTGGGTATTACACCCCTACAGCAGCTGTAAGCAGCATTGTTGCTATGCCTCAATAAGGGCCAGAGCCCCAACTAATCAACCAGAAGAAAAGCCTGGACCTAACAGCCTCTTCATTCTCTGAGTTTACTCAGAGAATACCTCTTCCTATGTCAACAAGGCCAGATGGGGCTGACTTAAGAGCATTCTTTCCTCTGTCTATGGCCAGTAAGGATGAGACCCTCAACCTGAGGCAATATCTTGAAGGATGTGACTTTTTCTTTGCTTAATATTTTATGGACATATACTATGTTATGGTATGTTAATGGTAAAGAAAATACAGATGTCCTGGATCGTAATTTCAATGGACATTTGTCAACTCTCTTATCTTACTGTATTTACCACTTATTCAATTAAGAAAATTCCTTTCTCATACTATGATTAAACATACATGGAGATCACAAATTTGAGTGACAGACATGCTGCGTTGGGACTGTTTTAAAATGTATGTAAGCCTTCTCATTCTTTTGTTCAGGCAGTCAGATTTCATCTGGCTCCATACATGTATGTATGCTGCTCAGTATGAATGTACATATCACCTAGCCTGTTTGCCTCCTTTAACCAAACTTTCAGGTGGATACCATCTAATTAGCGTATCTGCCAGATAATCCACTACTTTTCTTATATAAGCTTTAGCATCATTCCTGTCAAGTTGCATGTTCCTTAGGGAACTCTGCCAGCCATGTTGGCGTTACAATAAACCTTTGCCACCTTGACTTAAAGAATGCTTTGTAAGGCATGACTGAATTTTGTTTCCACAGAAATTATATGAAGCATAATTTGTGAAACCTAATAAATCATATGGATGGCTAATGTAAGAGACAGACTGATTGCAAAAGGAAGCAGCGGGGGATAATAGCCACTTATTAATCAGCATATCTAAAAGCAGGCTCCCTTTCGTTCTCTGAGAAGGTCTTTTTCCCGTGTATCAAAAACTGCCAGGCCAGGTGGCTCACCAAGGATGGGGCCCATTAACTCAGAAGCTGTCTTAGATAAGGGGACTTTTCTTATGGATATCCTGGGTTGGATCTTCAACTCACATTTTTGTCAACTCTCTTTGCAATTGAGAAAAATCCTTTTTCATGCTATGGAGATCGTAAATCTGAAGTAAAGCAGACATTGTAAGGGAGGATTATTTCAAAATGTATAAAGAAAAATAGCGTCTAAAAGAGGGAAATGGATAATGTAAACAAAGGGTGGAGACCCACGTGGGGGTGGGGTTTAGGTGTTTTCAGATAGACCAATGGGATACGGGGGAAATGCAAACTGGGATAGAAATCATAAAAGGGCTTTGTAATTGTCTCGAAGTATGCCTGCGCCTGCTAGGTTACGCTTTTCCACAAGGGGGTGCTGGCCAGGTCACCCGTCTGAAATGATGGGAAATGAAAATCATTTTTTCTAAATTCACTAATGGCCAGGTGGAGTTTTTTGTTTTTTTTTTTGGTAAGACAATTATTTATTCCAGGTGACCTTGTCCAGTACTTCAGTCCTTGAGGGGTCCCTGAACCTCTCAAACCACATCATTTTAGACATAGTTGCTTGTATGTTGTCTCCCCTGTTAGATCATGTGCTCCTCAAGGGCAGGGACTGGCTTTTGCCTTTTTCTGTATGCCCAGCACCTATCATAGTGCCGGGCACACAGCATAGAACTTGATAAATGCTAGTTTAATAGCTCACTGACTGAGTAGAGATAGATTGAAGAGGGAAGAAACTGGATGCTGATAATCCAATTAGGAGTCCATGGCCATAGTCCAAGTGACAAGCAAGGGGAGGGGAGGCAGCCACATGATGGACAGAAGGGGGAGGATGTGAAAGACACCATCTCAATGAGATTGACAAGACTCGGCAGCTGGAGGTGAAGTGGGTGTCCAGGGGGAAGCCATGGTTGGGAACCCGAGTGACCGGAAGGACAATAAAATTCTTACAGGGGAGTTAGAGAAGGGGTGATTCTGCAAGCATGGAGGAGACAATGAGTTTTGCTTTGGGCATGTTGAATTGGAAGCACCTATGAGACACACATTTAAAAATGTCCAACAGGAAGCTGGTATTGCACAATTGCTGTTCAAGATAGCTGTCTATGGGAATCTGGGACTCATCTGCAGACAGATAACTGACCACATGGGGGCTGATGAGGGCACTGAGAGAGAGAGCAAGTGGAGAGAAGAGGGCTAAGGATGGAGCCTGGAGGTACAGAGACCCAGCAAAGAGATGGCCACTGTGGAACATTTTATAACATTTTATATCATTTTTGTAATTTCAATAAGACCCAGAGCCTGAATTAATGACCCACTTGAAGAGCCAGGACCTGGGCTTCTTTGTTCCCTAAAGTTTGCTCAGGAAATACCCCTACTGCTGTCAACAAGGCCAGATACCTGTTAGCCATTAAGGGATGAGACCCTAATCCCAGGAAGACCACCTCACTTAATATTCTACGGGTATATACTTTAACTGACCTTTGTCAACATTCTTTCCATTGAGGAAAATCCTCTTCTTGTATCATGGTTAAACATACATGGGGGTCATAAAAATGAGGTAATACAGGCTTGCTAGCTCTGCTAAAATAACGTATATAAGTTTTCTCATTGCTTTGTTCAGACAGCCAGAGCTTATGCTCTGACTCCTTGTACGTACAAGTAAGCTAGCTCCGCTATGCTTTAAGGGAAAATAATAAACAACATGGATTTTTCCATCACCTAGCTTGTTTGCCTCCTTCAACCAAACTTTCAGGTTTAACACCACACAGGTAGGAAAAGACACAGGAGACAAGAGCATCAAAAAGCCTCAGGGAAGGCAGCTTATCCAAGAGTGAAGGGGAGGGGCAGAGGAAGCAGGGATCATCTGCGTTAAATGCTGCAAAGAGGCAAAAAGGACTTTGACTCTGAAATGGTCCCTTGATTTAACCTTTAAGTGATGATAGGTGACCTTGGAGAGAAGAATTGTAGTTGAATGGTGAGGTTTACAGCAGATTCCCAGGGATTGGGATAGTGGGGGATAGGAAATCAGCATGAGTGGAGACAGTTTTGTTTTGGTTTGTTTTTCTGGGATGCTGGCTATAAAAGAAAGGAGAGAGATATAGGGCAAGACCTGAAGGCCTCAGTAGGTCTAAGTGAAAGCATTTTTAAGGGTGGGGGGGACCCTAGAATATTAGGGCTGCTGAGAGTTAACAGATTGTAATGGAAGATGAAAAAGGGGTGTTGGTTGAAGGGGTCATAGGAAGTATTAGCACAAAGATGGAAGAAAGAATAGGAAGTCATTGTTAGATAATGGATCATAGAGGCAGAACACTTGTGGGTGCTAGGGAGACCAAGGGTGTGTTCTAGCCCATCCACAGGGTCCAGGCTTGCCCTCTCCTCAGCTCTGTGTTCTCAGGGACTCAGCCTCCCCAGGAGTCCCTTCTGTGAACTATGGATCTTAAACCACTGCCTTCTCCCCCAAGATGAGTCCTTCCCTGACCTGTCCCTCAGACTCTCCTTTGGTCTCAGGCTCTCTCTAAGATTGGCTGTAGCTCCCTTTCTTTCTCTAGCTCCTCCATCTCAGTAAGATTTAATAATTTAGTAGGCTGCGACTTCCAGAGAACAGGGACTGGCTCAGCTCTAAACTGTTTCTCTCCCAACAGTGGACCCTAGTTTCTGCACTCAATCTTCCAATGGATAAATGGATATTTCTTTTTCTAGGTGGCTGCCTCTGCCAGAGTCCCTGGGTTTCCAAACCCCTGGCCTCTCGTCTTGACCTCAGGATGCTGGCAGCAAGTGATCTAAGGGTGGGGTCTGGCCCTAAGCTCTCCCACCTCCCACCAGAAGGAGCTGGGACCTCTCAGTGCTGTCCTAGGTTCTGAATGCAAGGCAGCCACACCAAAGCCGGAGCAGGGACCCCCAAGTCCCCAGGGAAAGAAATATTTTTGCATCCTACCCAGGTGATCTGACATTCTGGTCCCCAAACATCAGGCAGGAGTACTGATTTAATAAATTAAAAGCACAATATATACAGGTTGTATTAGAGGATAAGGTCACAACAGGAGCACAGGAGACTTCCTCAGCCCCTGGGGGAGGACAGGGCTCAGCCCCTCAGAGATCTCCCCAAATCCCCATCACATAATTTGATGTCAGTGAGGGACCCAGACATCTGGATCCTCTGCTTCTCCCCATCAAGGACCCAGGTGCTCCCACCCCCAGCTCCTGATTCTTCAGAGATTCTAGGGTCTGGGATCTCATGGGGGAGAGCATCCTGAACCCTGAACTCCAGGAAGCGTGGGCTGTTATCTCACACCAATCTCCTGCTCGTAGGCCTGGATGGCCTCTATGTTCTCATACAAGACACTTTCTTCATCTCTTTCGTTGTCCCCACTGTCCTGGGACAGCTGCAGAAACCTCAGGAGAGTCTGGTACAAAAATACATACTGTCCCTGGAGATGTAGGGGAAAGGAGATGGGGTGAGAAGGGCCTTGGGCTTTGGGACAGAAGGGGAATTTAGACTGCCTATCCACACCCTCCCCAGCTTACAGAAAGGGAAACAGGCTCAAACCAGTGAAATAACTTGCCTAAAGTCACAGGGCTAAGTGGCAGAGTTAGGATTTGAACTTGGGCACAGGACTCAGTCCAGCTCCCATCAACCTTGTCCTGGGATCTCCGTACCCACCGACCCCTCTCT
Source organism: Trichosurus vulpecula (assembly GCF_011100635.1). Taxonomy (NCBI): domain Eukaryota; kingdom Metazoa; phylum Chordata; class Mammalia; order Diprotodontia; family Phalangeridae; genus Trichosurus; species Trichosurus vulpecula. The sequence continues at coordinate 9,509,089 of NC_050574.1, read as the reverse complement.
GGCCTGGCCTGATGCTGACCTCGGTCTGCACCATCAGTGGGCGGCTCTTCCTCATCTTTCTGACGAAGGACTGGACCCCGACCTGATGGTATTTCTGCAGTTGCCTCAGCAGGACATCCAGGGCTATGAGGGTCCCTGTGCGACCTACACCAGCACTGGTGAGGAGAGAAGACCGGAGAAAAGACTCCCCTCGGGAGCTCGTGGGGCCATCGGGGATACCTGTGAGTGCCCCACCCCCTCCACAGGCTGGGGCTTACCTGCAATGTACAATGGGAGGGCCACCCCCCAGGCCCTGGTCCAGCCATTTCCGGAGCAGGGCTTGGAAAGCCAGCACTGGGTCTGGGGACCAAGGAACCCCATGGTCTGGCCAGACAGTATAGTGGAATTGGCGCACAAACAGGTCTTCCTTGAGCTCCATCTGGGGGAAGAGAAGGGTCAGGAGCCCTAATGGGGGGCGGGGAGCGACAGGAATTTAGGGCTGCAGGGGTCTTTTAGAGGTCATTCAGTCTAACTGGGAGGTCTGAAGACATCAGGGAACTCCCAGACGAGGTCACTGGGGTAGGAGGAAGAGAAGGCAAGATGGGAATCCATTCTTGGGGTCCAAGCCCATCATTCTTCCCATAGCACCACGTTGCCTTTGGTGCTGAGCTCTCCCAGGCTGGGAGGAGGAGAGGCTATGGAGGAAGTTCTGGGAGGAAGAGTCTGGAGGTGAGGAGGCGCTAAGTGGGCTGGTCAGGAGGTGCCTGAGTTTGTTAAGGGAAGATGAATGGCATTACTGCGAGGGGTTGAGAGGTTTGAAGGGTTGGATTAGTCTGGAAGGGGACACTGGACTGTCTGGGGTCAGTTGGGAAGGCGGCTAGGTGGTGGTGCCGTGGATAGAGCACTGGCTCTGAAATGAGGAAGACCTGAGTTCAAATCCAGCCTCAGACACTTCCTTACTGTGTGACCCTGGGCAAGTCACTTAACCACTCTTTACTTCATTTTCCGCAGCTTTAGGCGGGGATGTTAACTGCACCAATTAAGACAATGTTTGTTAAGCAGTTAGCACAGTACCTGAAACACAGTAGGCACTTAATAAATGCTTATTCCCTTCCTCCCCTGTCCCAAAGGTCTAGGAAAGGGAGTTGGGGCCCAGAGGTGTTAGGATGGTCTGGGGTCCTGGGAAGGTCGATGGAAGGGTCTAAGGAACTAGATTCCGGGGAGTCACTGGTTAGTTTGGGGTGTATTGGGGGTCACCATGGGTGGCTGTGGAACCCTGGAATCAGGGGCCTCCAGAGGATGTCAGCTTGTGTCGTTAGACTAGAAAGCTTCCAGGTCCCTTCCAACCATCCAGGTCTGTGATTCTGTCTTGGGGGTGATTGCTCAGAGGTACTTAGGGGTGACGGGTCAGTCTGACTGTAGCTGTGGGTCCCTGAAAGGTAGCTGAGAGTGCTCTGGGGGGGAGAGGTGCAGAATCTAGGAAGGTGAAGAGGGGTTGGGGAGGGATTATGGATCCCTGGGAGTCTTGGGGGAGGACAGGGGTGGCCTTCAGAAGCAGTAGAGGTCCTCAGGGGACAGTTGGGGGCCTGGAAAGGACTGGGGTCTCTGGGGCCATACATGGAACAGATGCAAGTCTCGAATGGTCCAGTGTTCAGACACATATTCCTCTTTCAGAGTCACCCGAAGGTTCCCGTGGCTGCAAGGTTTGGCATCCAGAGGCCAGTAATGTTCACATTTGACCTGGGAGAGGGAGGGTAATCTGTGAATCTCATGGCCTGAGCTGGGCTCACCCAGATCCTGACCTCCTTATCCCCAGCCCAGTAGTACCCAAGTGGCATCACTAACCTAGGAGAGGAAACACTAAAAGAATGCCTAAGGCTTGTTTGGGGAAGGAGTGACAAGGACCCTCCCTGAGTCCAGGGGAGTTTCAAGAAATCACCAGGAGATCTGGGTCTGTCAATGGCAGCAGTGGGCCAGCTTCCTTCTCACCCAAAGAGAGAGAGACAGGGACAGAGACAGAGAAAAGGAGAGGTATGGGGAGATGTCGGGAGACAAGGAGAGAAAGGGAGAGGGACAGGGAGAGGTGGAGGGAGAAGAGACAGAAAGGGAGAAGGGGAGGGAGAGGTATGGAAGCAGAGAGACAAAGAGAAAAGGAGGGGCAAGGAGGGGGATGGGGGAGACAGACAGAGAGGAAAGCAGGAGAGAGATGGACACAGAGAATGAAAGAGGGTTAAGGGGAAAGAAGAAGGGAGACAAAGAAAGGGAGGGGGCAAGGGAAGGGATGGACTGAGACAGAGAGGGAGAGGAACAGGGAAAAAGAAAAAGAGAGAGAGGGAAGCAGAGGAGAGATGGAGGGAGACAGAGACAGGGAGAGATGGAGGGAAACAGAGACAGAGGAAGAGATAGAGACAGAGATGAAGAGACAGAGGGAGAGGGAGAGGGAGAGGGAGGGAGACAGACAGAGGGAGAGGGAGATGGAGACAGAGGGAGGGAGAGAATAGGGGAGAGAGATAGAGAGAGACAAATAAGGGGAGAAGGGTTAAGGGGAGAGATGAAGTGAGACAAAGACAGAGAGGGGGAGGGGAGGGATGGAGAAAGACAAAGACAGAGAATGAAGAGCGAAGGGGACAGGGTGAAGAAAGACAGAGGCAGATGGAAAGAGGGGCGGCCAGAGAACACAGTCTGGGATGGAGATGGGAACAGAGTCGAGAGTGGGGAGGAGGGGGGTCAGGGGGGTCTCTGGAGCTCACCCGCCCAGACTCCACGCAGTTGGTCAGCATGACGATAGTGTGGCTTTGCTGATCCCACACCAGGCGCCAGAAGTCGCTCACTGTCTGGGGGAGTGGTCCCTGGGTGGCGATGTACTCCCGGGGATCAATGAGACCCTGGAACAGGAGGGAGTGAGGGGGGGCCGTGGGGCTCACCCCCCATCTCCTGGGGCCCAGCTTTGACTTAAACCTACCTCCCCCCCCCCGTTTTGCTCACTCCACCCCCATGGTGTGTGCTCACTGGAATGAAGCTGGCATTGATGTAGTCAGAGCTGGGATCCCCTGGGATGGGCTGTAGGGGGACTCGAGACCAGTCATCTGAAGTGGGAAGGGAGAGGTGGGTCCAGAAAAGGCAAAAACAGAGAGAAACAAGCAATGAAAGACTGAGAAGGGGATCAAGATAGAGCCCGGCAGGGGAGAGACACAGAGGATTGGCGGGGGAGGTGGGGGAGGGTGGCGAGAGTCTGTGCCTCAAGGAGGGAGGAAGGACCATCCTCGAGCCTCTCAGGGTGGGGTGGGGAGGGGAGGCACAGGAAGAGGGGAGGAGAGGCTCTGTTTCTCCCAGGGAGAGATGGGGATGGGATAGCTCTGCCTCCAACAGAGGGTCAAGGACCAAGGGGATAGATAGGAGAGCTCCATCTCTCTCAGGCAGCCACGGGAAAAGCATGGTATCTCTGGCTCTCCACTTGGAGATGGGGTGGGGGGGGGCATCCCTATCTCTCCTGCAGTACAGGGGAGGGGAGCATCTCCACCATTCTTAGGTAGCCAGGGGAGGGGGGCGTCTCCATCACTCCCAAGGAGCCAGGGTAGGGGGAGGCATCTCTATCTCTCCTGCAGTACAGGGGAGGGAGTGTCTCCATCACTCCCAAGGAGCCAGGGGAGGGGGCATCTCTATCTCTCCTGAGGCACAGGGGAGGGGGGCATCTCCATCATTCTCAGGTAGCCAGGGGAGGGGGGCATCTCCATCACTCCCAAGGAGCCAGGGGCATTTCTATCTCTCCTGCAGTACAAGGGAGGGGGGCATCTCTATCACTGTCAGGTAGCCAGGGATGGGGAACGGGATCTTTGGCTCTCCTTGGGGACAGGGGAGGGGAATGTCTCTATGTCTCACAAGGCAGCACATTAGAAAATCGATTCTTGCTCTTGTTCTCCAGGACCAAGGCAGCTGTTTGCATCTGCCCTGTGCCTTCCAGAGCCAGTTGCTGGGTAAGTGGAAGTCACAAAGAGAGAGAGGGAGGAGACCATCAGAGTCCCAGTAGAGCAGGATATACCAAAGAAGGCTGTTAGCCCATGCCACACACCCCCCGCCCCGCACTGCCCACCAGTTCCTGTGGGCTTTACCAAACCATGGGCACAGCTCTTCAAGGGACAGGGGAAAGGAGAATGGAAGAGATGGCAGGTATGTCTGTCTGTCTGTCTTCTCCTTCCCCTCCCCATCTCTCCCACCATCTCCAGCTCAGGCTGTTTCTGTCTCTGTCTCTCTTGAACTGTTTCTGGTTTGCTCTGGCATCTCCAACTGCCTATCGGACATCTCTGAGTGGACACCCCACAGGCATCTGAAACTCCTCCCATCCCCAACTGAACCCCTCCCCACTTCTAAACCTCTCTATTACTGTGGGTAGCACCACCATCTTAACAGTCCCCCAGGCTCCCAGCTTGGCTGGCTCATCCTCTACTCCTCCCTCTCTCTCCCCACCCTGCCCCCACAGCACCTGTGGATTCCACCTCCCGAACATGCCCCTCTTCTCCCCTCTGTCACTATCCCCTTGCTCCAGGTTCTGGTCACCTCCCGCCTGGACGACTGTAATACCCTGCCCAGAGCTCTCCCTGCTCCAGCTCATCCTCTACTCAGCTGTCACAGCTGACCATGGCACCCCACACTACTCAATAAACATCAGTGTCTCCCTGTCACCTCCAGGATCAAATAGAAAGTCACATTTGGCTTTGAAAGTCCTCCCTAAGCTGCCTGCGCCTGCCTCCCTGGGCACCAGCATCCCTACCTCTGCCCACTCTGTGCCCTAGCCTGCTTCCCTGGGCCCTGACGTCCCCATCTCTTCCTGCTCTGTGCCCACTCTGTGCCCGAGCCTGCCTCCCCGGGCTCCAGCATCCCCACTTCTGCCTGCTCTGTGCCTGAGCCTGCCTCCCCGGGCACCAGTGCCCCACCCCTGTTTCAGACTGTTCTGTGCCCGAGCTTGCCTCCCAAAAACCGGTGTCCCCACCTCTGGCCACTCTGTGCCCACACCTGGAGCAGTCCCCGCTCCCATCCCACCCTTTCCATCCTCCTCCATGGCGATGCCTTCTCTCTGGCATCATCTCTGGTTTCTATTTGTACAGAGCAGTTGGCAGGGCGCTCTCTCCCCTTGGATTACGAGCCCCCTGAGGACCGTTTCTGCCTTTCTTTGTAGGCCCAGTGCCTGGCACACAGTAGGCACTTAATAAATGCTTGGTGACTGACTTTTTGGCTTGTTGACCTTGGCCTCCATCTCTAACTTGGTCTCTTTCTCCATCTTTGTCTCTATCTTAACCAGTCCTTCCTCCCTCTCTTCTGTCTCTCTCTCCTCTGTTTCTCTCTGTCCCTTTATTTCTGACTCTGTCTCCCTCTCCCCTTCTGTCTCCCTCTCCTCATCTATTTCTCTCTCTCTCTCCCTCCCTCCCTCTCTTTCTCTCTCTCTCTCTCCTCTCTCTCTTTCTCCCCCTCCATTTCTCTGTCTCTCCCTCTTTCCCCCTCCTTTCCTCTCCCTCTCTCCTCCCCTTTCCCTCTCTCCTCTGTCTCCCTCTTCTCTCTCTCTTTCCCTTTCTCCCCCTCCATTTCTCTCTCTCCTCTCTCTCCCTCTTCCTTTCTCTCCCTCTCTCCCCTGTCTCTTGGTCTCCCCGGTTCCTCCATTCCCTGTCTTCCTCTTCCCCCTCTCTCTGTCATCTTCAGTCAGTCTCTATGGCTAATACCCCCTGGGGAGGGGCCAGGTTTGGGATGTGTGATGGTGAGCAGGGACACAAAGCCCCGCTCTGGTTACCCCAGCCCCCATACCTGATACTCCTCTGCAAATCCATAGTTACTGTCTTTCTGATTCTCCATGATGTAGGCTGCCAAATTCTCTGCAGGGATGTCTCCCAGGGAGCTGGCAGGGAGTGAGGAGGGCTGCTGCCTGGGACCACCATGCAGTCCAGCCCTGCCCAACCTTCCCCACCCATTTCAGAGAACAAGGAGGGGCTGCCTAAGGTCATCCCATGAGTCAGTTACTGAGCTGGATCCCATTAGGGCCAGCCCCAAGCCAGGGGCTCACCTGAAGGCCATATCTAGGCTTTGAGGTTTCTCCTGCACAGACTTCCTGTGGGAAGGGTGGGGAGGAAAGAGGAAGTGAGAGGCAAGCCTTGGCACTGCCAGCCAGCCTGCATGTGTGCTCTGAAGCCTGCCCGGCCCTCAGAGCCCCAAGCTTCGCCTCACCTCTGACGCCGTCGTCGACGAAAGAAGATGAGCAAGCCCACAAGAAGGATAAAGAGGAGGATTCCGATGATGGCTCCTGCAATGACCCCTGGGTGGGGGGCGGAGTGAGACATGGAGGACTTGAGAAGGGCTAGCCCACTCCGGCCTCCACTGCTTGGGCTCCCTCTCCAGGAACCCCTGGGTGCCAGCCTCTCCCCTCCTGGGCCTACCTCCGCTCTCTGTATGGCAGGTCACTGGAGCTGAGATGGCATTCATCCCGGCCCAAAGAGACGTCACGGTGGCCTTGTAGGACCGGGCTGGCTGGAGTCCCCCGACAGACTGGGGGCTGGTGCAGGGGTGAAACCACGTGCCTCGATGATTACCCACGGCATACTCAAAGCTCTCCTGGTTCCCCGCAGGGCAAACCAGCGTCAGGACAACCGCATAGCCTGCAGCAGCGCTGGTGCAGGAGGTGATGGTGACAGGGTCTGGGGCTGAGAGGGCCATCCAAGATGAGCTCCTTGCCAGCCATGAGGCCTAGTATCCCCCTTCCCCTCCTCATCCCCCATCACCCCCAGGGACCCTGGCTTCCAGGTCCACCAGCTTCCTCCCCCAGGAGGAGGGAGCAGGTCTTCTGATGGATGCCCTTTGTTCCTCCTCTCCTGAGGCTGGGCCTCACCTGTGGAGGCGTTGACTGCCCTTTCTGGACTCTGGGCTTCATCCTCTGTCACAGACCTCACCAAGAATAGGTACCAAGTCCCAGGAGTCAGGCCTTCAGCAGTGAAGTTGGTCCCGTTAGTGAAGTCGGTCCTGTTAATGAAGTCCTGCCTCTCATGGGCTTCAGATAAGAACCAGGACACTTTGTACATGGGATTAGTGGGTCCCTCAGGTGCCATCCAACTGAATGCAATGGAATTGTTGGTCTGTCTCACTACCTCCAGGTTTCTGACCTCATTGGGTTCTGGGAGGCCGGCAAGAGAAGAGTAGAAAAGGGCCTGAGTGGTCAGAGCCACAGCACTCTGCCCACATCCACCTCCATCCTAATCACCAAGAGCCCAAGAGAGGGAGCTGTCTTTCCCACTTCCAGTCCACCATATTCCTGGGTCCAGAACCCACCTGCCAATCTCTTCTCTCCCACTCCCTACCACAGGCTCCAGGACTGCCTCACCTGTGAACACCCGCAGCATCTGGGCAGAACTACTGACTTCATTGCTCATGCTATGTACTGTGAATTCATATGGGCTTCCAGGTTCCAGGAGCTCCGCAGTATACCCATCAGCCGTGGTGTTGGCCGTTTTTGTGGCAGCACCCTCCCCAGTCCAGCTGATCCAGTAGGTGTAATATGCAGACTGGGGGCCATCAGGGGCCAGCCACTTCAGGGTGACTGAGCTGTTGCTCCGGGCATCCATCCTGAGGTCTCTGACCTCATTGGGCACTGAGCGAGAAGGGCAAGTCAGGGAAAAACATAACAAAAAACAGGGATGCCATGACCTGTACCATCGCTGAAGGAGGAGAGTGTCCAGCAAGCATGCCCAGGAGGATGAGCCACAGTGATGCCAAACAAGGCCCAGAGTGGCACGGAAAGGTGTGATGAGGCAGAGCAGTCTAGTAAGGCCTAACAATGCTTGGGCCCAAAACACGAAGACTGGAAGCCAGAGGTCCCTTCTTCCCCCTTCCCTCTTCCCAAAGACCGCCAGTCTTTGCAGAGGGGCAGGGTAGAAGAGATGGCCTCTGAGGCCTCTTCCTGCTCTCAGATTCTGTTGTTCTGGGCTCAGGCCTGAGCTCTAGGTCCTCTCAGAGTGGGCCCACCAGACCCTAGCCCACCTCCCCCAGAAGCAGCCCAGCACAGCCCCCATCTCACCTGTGGCCTCCTGGATGCTCTGGCCAGAGCTGTTGACACCATTCTTTGAAGCCCTCACTGTGAAATTGTACAATGTGGCAGCACTTAGGGTGACCACCGTATACTCCATCTCTGCTGTGTGGTCTTGACCAAGAAGGCCATCCTCTGTGCCCCAGCTGACCCAGTAGGTGTAACCTTCAAGCTGAGAGCTGTCAGGGGCCAGCCACTTCAGGGTGACTGAGCTGTTGCTCCGGGCATCCATCCTGAGGTCTTGGACCTCATTGGGCACTGGGTGAGAAGTGAGAACTAACAGTGGGTGGGGGAAGGCTTCCCCACCAAGTACCCAAGAGCAGAGGTGAGAGCCTGAGTCCTTGCCTTGGCCTGGTGGAGAAGGAAGGATGCTCCCCAACAAAAGGGCCTGTGAGCTTGAGGACAAGTGGGGTCTAGTGAAAGCTGCTGGGTCCTAATGAGGCCAAATGAGACTACAAGAAGTCTAGAGTCTTGAAGAGAGCTGTGGAGGATCTCCCAAGGCCTGGAGAGTCCTAATGAGGCTCCATCTTGGGCCCTTTTTCTGTATCTTTTTTTGTCTTTGCTCATCTGGGTACAGGCCACCTCCTCCATCTCCTCCAATAGAATGTAAGGTCAGGAGGGCAGAGACTATGTTCCTTTTGTCTTGGAGTCCCCAAGACCTCCTTCAGCACCTGGCACACTGTGAGTGCATGAGGAAAGGCAGACTGAGAGTGATGCCTGCTGAGGCCAGCTCTGGAAGGAAGCTCAGTACATCCACATGTGAGCTTTGGCCCTACCCTGGGGTTGTAAGCACAGGGGAGGGAGGGAAGAGGAGAAGACTGTGGCCAGGAGGACTGGGCCCCTCCAGGGTGGCAAGACTGGAAGCCAGAGGTCCCTTCTTCCCCCTTCCCTCTTCCCAAAGACCGCCAGTCTTTGCAGAGGGGCAGGGTAGAAGAGATGGCCTCTGAGGCCCCTTCCTGCTCTCAGATTCTGTTGTTCTGGGCTCAGGCCTGAGCTCTAGGTCCTCTCAGAGTGGGCCCACCAGACCCTAGCCCACCTCCCCCAGAAGCAGCCCAGCACAGCCCCCATCTCACCTGTGGCCTCCTGGATGCTCTGGCCAGAGCTGTTGACACCATTCTTTGAAGCCCTCACTGTGAAATTGTACAATGTGGCAGCACTTAGGGTGACCACCGTATACTCCATCTCTGCTGTGTGGTCTTGACCAAGAAGGCCATCCTCTGTGCCCCAGCTGACCCAGTAGGTGTGATCTTCAGGCTGCGGGCCGTCAGGGGCCAGCCACTTCAGGGTGACTGAGCTGTTGCTCCGGGCATCCATCCTGAGGTCTTGGACCTCATTGGGCACTGGGTGAGAAGTGAGAACTAACAGTGGGTGGGGGAAGGCTTCCCCACCAAGTACCCAAGAGCAGAGGTGAGAGCCTGAGTCCTTGCCTTGGCCTGGTGGAGAAGGAAGGATGCTCCCCAACAAAGGGGCCTGTGAGCTTGAGGACAAGTGGGGTCTAGTGAAAGCTGCTGGGTCCTAATGAGGCCAAATGAGACTACAAGAAGTCTAGAGTCTTGAAGAGAGCTGTGGAGGATCTCCCAAGGCCTGGAGAGTCCTAATGAGGCTCCATCTTGGGCCCTTTTTCTGTATCTTTTTTTGTCTTTGCTCATCTGGGTACAGGCCACCTCCTCCAACTCCTCCAATAGAATGTAAGGTCAGGAGGGCAGAGACTATGTTCCTTTTGTCTTGGAGTCCCCAAGACCTCCTTCAGCACCTGGCACACTGTGAGTGCATGAGGAAAGGCAGACTGAGAGTGATGCCTGCTGAGGCCAGCTCTGGAAGGAAGCTCAGTGCATCCACATGTGAGCTTTGGCCCTACCCTGGGGTTGTAAGCACGGGGGAGGGAGGGAAGAGGAGAAGACTGTGGCCAGGAGGACTGGGCCCCTCCAGGGTGGCAAGACTGGAAGCCAGAGGTCCCTTCTTCCCCCTTCCCTCTTCCCAAAGACCGCCAGTCTTTGCAGAGGGGCAGGGTAGAAGAGATGGCCTCTGAGGCCCCTTCCTGCTCTCAGATTCTGTTGTTCTGGGCTCAGGCCTGAGCTCTAGGTCCTCTCAGAGTGGGCCCACCAGACCCTAGCCCACCTCCCCCAGAAGCAGCCCAGCACAGCCCCCATCTCACCTGTGGCCTCCTGGATGCTCTGGCCAGAGCTGTTGACACCATTCTTTGAAGCCCTCACTGTGAAATTGTACAATGTGGCAGCACTTAGGGTGACCACCGTATACTCCATCTCTGCTGTGTGGTCTTGACCAAGAAGGCCATCCTCTGTGCCCCAGCTGACCCAGTAGGTGTGATCTTCAGGCTGCGGGCCGTCAGGGGCCAGCCACTTCAGGGTGACTGAGCTGTTGCTCCGGGCATCCATCCTGAGGTCTTGGACCTCATTGGGCACTGGGTGAGAAGTGAGAACTAACAGTGCGTGAGGGAAGGGCTTCCCATCCTCCCCAAAGGGGCCTGTGAGGACTAGTGGGTCCCAGTGGCGCCAGGGGATCTATCAGTACATGATGACCTCCAGCCGTCCCTTTGCTTCAAGCTTCTCCCCAGTTTCCACTAGAATCATAAGGACTTGAGACATTCAATGAGGCATAAGGAAGTCTAGTGAAACCTAATGAGATAGCGAATGCCTATCCTAGCAAGCTCTCAATCAACCAATCTCCATTTATTAAGTGCCTACTATGTGCCAGGTGCTGTGCTAAGCTCTGGAGATACAAAACCAAGCAGAAGAGGGCCCCTGCCCTCAAGAGGTTTACAATCTAATGAGCAAGATAGCATGCAACCAAATATATGCAAAGCAAGCTATAGAAGGGACAAATAGGAAATAATCAACACGGAGAAAACACTGAAGAGGGACTGGGGAAAACTTCCTGTCTGCTACAGCAAGGATCAGTGAGGTCTGGACCTAGAAAATGCCTAGGATGGAGCCCAGGGCCACCATGTGCTCCTCCTCCCTCCCTACCCCGGGGCAGGGCCGAAGCTTACATGTGGATGCACTGAGGGTCCTTCCAGAGCTGCTTCCCTGCACTGTGACAGTGAACTCATATGTGGTCCCAGGTTCGAGGTCCTCCACAGTGTACTGCGTATCTGATGTGTTGTCTGTCCCAATGAACTGGCCATCCTTAGTCCAGGTGACAGTGTAGTTCTTATTAGGGGGCTCCCACTTCAGGGTGATGGAGATATTGGTCTGCTTCTCTGCATATAAGGCTGAGATCTCATCCTGGGCTGAGAGGCAAGGAAGGGGGTGGTCAGCTAGGGAGGTGCTCTAAACTCCCCAAACCCCTCACCCAACCAACTTAGCTTGGCCCTCTGTGGGGGTAACAGAAGGCCTCTTGGGAGATGTCTCCCACTTACCAGCTGCCAAGGACACTGTCCAGCTCACCAGTACCTGTTGGGAAGAAGACATGAAAGGTGCCCCAGAGCCCTGCAGCTGAAAGCAGGCAGGGCTGGAATTCCCTCTTCCTTCAGCAACTCCTTCAGACAAAGTTCACCCCCATCTCAGCCCGCCCATTTTCTCGAAAGGAAGAAGGAAGGAGACCCAGGGAAATCCAAGTCTGTGACTCAGTGCAGCTGACAACACTCAGCCATCACTATTGGCTCCAGGCCAAGAGAGTTAGCTCCGAGTGCAAGGCCAGGGGCGGCAGGTTGGGGGACCGGATGCTTGGACTCCTGGGAAGAGAAGGAGGCTGGAAAGCTGAACCCCCAGGACAAGCTTCCGGGTGAGTGGCTAGGAGAGCTAACAATCAGATATCATAGGCGGGACCCAGGATTCCCAGTCCTTGGAACTTCCCTCCAGCTTATCCCTGTTAAGGGTCCAGGCCTTCAGGCCCAAAGACCACTCTGTCAGGGACCCCATCCATTCCTCTAGCTCCCAGTTCCTCAGGAGCTTAGGAGTCCCCAACCCCCACAAGCCTTGGCCACCCAGGGACTTGGGTGTGTGAAGCAGCAGCCCCTTCCCCCATAGCAGGGACACTCACCACCACCACACTGAGCAGATGCCGGGGCCCAGGGGAGAGCCCACTCATGACTCCAGACACCGGAGGGAAAACAGAGAAGAGAGAGGAGGGAGAGAGAGGAGAGGAGACAGACCGGTGTCCGGGGCTCCCAGCCTACACTATCCTTTTGGACTTTCACCCCGGCTGCTTCTCCTTTCTCTGAGCTCCAGGTGACACAGGTAATAGCCTTGGGTGGAGGAGGACAGGGAGGGAAGGGGAGGAGGAAGAGAAGTGGGGGGAAGCCAACAAAGAGAAGGGCCTGACCCCTTCATGCCCTCCACACACGCCAGCCTGTCCTTCCTCCCCTCCTCTCCATTCCTCAGACCCAGCCTACATTCCTGCCCACAACACCCAGAAGCAATGGGTGACTGGCCCCTCCTTTTTAACAAATAAGGAAACTGAGGCTGAGAGGCCCAGAGCTCAAAGGCAAAGGGAATCATCTGTGGAAGCCTTCGAGATTGTCCCCAACCCTACCATTTTATGGATAATTAGTGAGCCCCAGGGCTCATAATGCCTGGCCCCAGACTATTGAAAGGCAGTCCTGGGCCTTCTAAATAAACAAACAGAGGAAGCATCTATCAAGCATTCCTATGTAGCAGGCACTGTGCTAAGTCCCAGGGACATAAACAGAAGCAAAAGCAAGACAATCCATGCCCTCAAGGAGCTTATACTTTAATGGGAGAAGGCAAAAACACATAGAGGGAAGGGGGGGGAGAGGCTACCCTTTCAAGTGCCACTTTGGAAGACTCTTCTTCCTGAGTTCAAATCCAGCCTCAGACACGTGCTAGTTGTGTGACCCTGGGCAAGTCACTTAACCCTGTTTGACTCAGTTTCCTCCTCTGTAAAATGAGCTGTAGAAGGAAATGGAAAACCACTCCAGTATCTTCGCCAAGAAAACCCCAAATGGGCTCATGAAGAGTCGGACATGACTGAACAACCGAACATTCATCCACCCTACTACTCACATTACCTATCCCTCAGCTCTTTCCCACCTACCCCACCAGATCTCCACGCAGCTCAGTTACCAAACGGAAAAAAAGAGCTTAGAAACCAACAATGTCCAACCTCTCATTTTACGAGAAAAGTTAACAGGTCCAGGGGAAGTTGATGACTTTTCCCCAAAAGTGAAAGGCACAGGGCCTCAGTAAAATGGGGATTAGACGGGGGATAACCTAGCAAATCCACAGCCTTCCCTGGAAAGAAGGTAGACCCCCCAAGGCACCAAAGGGAGAGACGCTCTCCGGCTCTCCCAAAGTTACAGACAACCAATGCCTTTTCAATATCAGCTTTACTCAGGGTCAAGGGAAGGTGGTGGTGTAGACATGGAGGGACGGGCAACACATCTAGGGATTTAGTGGGCACCGGGGAGAGGAGGCCTCAAACCAGGAGGATGGTGGGTAATAGAGGAAAGAATCAGGACTATGGGGGATTGTGGGGAATGGGGAGAAAAAATATCAGTGGGGGGCAATGTCAGCCAGAATGGGGGGAGTAGTACTGGAACCAAAGGGATTATGAGTAAGGAGGAAAAAGAATCAGGATGGGGCTTGTGGGGGGGTACAGGTAAGGTAGGGTAAGCATGGGAAAGGGAGGGATTGTGAATAACTGGGGGGGCCTAGGACCCCCTACAAGGGCATGTGTTTAATGGGGAGCCAAGCCCTGGGGCGTGGCAGATCCGGAAGGTGATGAGCTGACAGGAGGGCTCTCGAGTGCCCAGCTCCAAGTAAGATTGCCTGTCAGCAGTGAGGGCCCAATGAAGGTGCTGGGACCAGGGCAGGGGGCAGCGCCTCCCTGGAGTCTGTCGTCTTTGAGATGGGGGTCTGTTGAGCTCAGTCAGCTTTGGGGGCCCCGGCCTCCATCGTGGACAGAGCCAGCAGGGCTTGGGCCAAGTAGTAGGTGACCATGACGATCAGGCGGCCTGGAGGCAGCGGCCAGATGAAGGCATCCCAGGCCAGGATGGCATCCGATAAGCTGAAGAGCAGGCCGCCAAGGGCTGCAGGTCTGCCTCGGGCCAGCGCCCGCCACAGCATCAGACCCAGGATGGCCACGTAGATAGCCACAGGAAGCCACAGGTCAGAAGGGAGGTGAGGCTGCAGGAGCCCAAAGTAGAGGCCAGAGATGGCTGCCACAGACCCCAGGAGGGCCAGGCGGATGGGGAGCCAGCCCAGGGCCCTCAGATAGAAGAGATGAGCCAGGGCGAAGGCCGCCATGCCTGCAAAGAAGGGCCCGGGATTGGGAGCCGGAAGGCCGCTGCCACCAGGCTGGCCTGGACCTGCTCTGGGTGGGAATCCTACCTCTAATTCTTGCCAGCTGTGTGACCCAGGGAAAGGCCCTTCCCAGCTCCAGGGCTCACCTTCCACGGCTACAAAATCCCATGGATTAGGGACATTTACGTGAGAGAAAAGGAGGCTGGGGTGGGGACTGTTTCAAGTCCTGGGGTTCGCCCAAGCTCTCAGAGAGTGGATTTGAACCCAGGTCACACAGCCCATCCTCTGCTAGCTCTCTGTCCAAGGCCTCAGAATCAGGAGTCTCACTGGGAGCCCCTGGAAACCAGTCTCTCCTCTTCCCTAACAAGGGCATCAAACTCAGTCTCTAGGCCCCTTGTAGCTCTGAAGTTTTAGGAGCAAACACATCCCAGGATCTTCTTCTCAATAGCATCTGACAAACGATCACAACCTCTGCTTGCATACTACTGGGGATGGGGAACTCATTACCCATTGAGCAAAACTCTCTCACTGTCAGCCATCAGAGGAACTTGTTTCAGTTCTGCCTCTGATCCTACCTGTTCGACTTTGGGCAAATCGCCTCTCCTTCCTGAACTTCCCCATATGTAAAGTGAGGGAACTGTACTAGCCCCCCACCCCTTCTCTTCTCCAGGTCACACAGCTGCCCTTCCTAGGACGTTATCCCAGGTGTGGACCCTACATCAAATCCAATCCCTTCCTTCGAGGCCAGAGAAGGACCTGGCCTCCTCCTGCACCTTTGGGACCCCGTCCTTGCAGAGTCTGGACAGTGAAGACCTGGGAGGGACTTTCTCATGGCCACATTCTGGAAGGAACCTTAGTCATGTTCCAACCTCTTCATTTTATGAGGTTCAGGAGGCCAAGGGGCTTAGCCAAAGCCCCAGAAGGAACCGAGGTGGTTTGGACCTTCTGCCCCCGACTCCTGATTCAGGAATTTTTGGCAAGATTATTAAGGAAGGAAAAAGACAAGGACTGTCCCCCCACGGGCCCTCGCTCCCGTCCCATCCCCCCACGGGCCCTCGCTCCCATCCTGTCCCCCCACGGGCCCTCGCTCCCATCCTGTCCCCCCACGGGCCCTCGCTCCCATCCTGTCCCCCCACGGGCCCTCGCTCCCATCCTGTCCACTCACCCTAGCCCCACCCTGCTGCTTCCTACTCACCGAAGAGGAATTGGTTGGGCCAGATGAGGAAGGTGTCGCCCAAAGCGGAGCAGAGGAGGCCTGCCCGGATGAATTGGCAGTAGGGTCTCCTGGGGGCAGTGGTGTGGACCAAGAGCGCCAGGCAGAGAATGGGGAGGCATTTGACCAGGGCGCTGGTCCAGCTGGGCTGGTCTGAGGGCAGCCAGAGGACAAAGTAGAGGGTGCAGGAGGCAAGGAAAGGCACCAGATTCAGGGCCAGGAGCAGAGTCTAGAGGGGGACAACAGCAGGTGGCCAAGGGGACCCAGGCCAGCGGGGCTAACCCACGTGCCCAGGGCAAGCAACCGGCCCTCAGCCCCAGCCCCCTGAAGACCTAGGGGCCCAGTTCCCTGCCCTCTGGGGCTCTGGACCCCCTCCCATGTCCTTCCCCACTTCCTCGGGGACCCTCGAGTATCCTCCCACTCTTCCTCTACCCCGTTGACAGCCCAGGAATCGAGCCGCTCTCTCAGCCTCCCATGGATACCTCCCTGTCAGGGGTGGGATGGGGATGGGGTCTCACGTCTAGAGTGCGCCTCCTCCCAGATTCCCTTCCATGAGCAGCCATGTTTGTCCAGACACCCCCAGAATCGTGTGACCTAGGCATGGGGGGAAGGGTGGTGAATGGGGGCGTTTGGTTACACTTTAACCTGAAAACCGTCCCCATGGACTCTGGGCTGATAACGGGGTCGGAGCTCCCTCCCTTCCACCTCCCTCAGGATGGCAACGGGACCCACCTTCCACACCATGAGCCGGGGGCCTTACTTCTCCCCTCTCCCGCCCATCCCGCTCCCTGGCAAGGGGACCCCCCCCCACCCTCCCGACTTAAAGCTGGAAGCTCATCCGGCCCTATCCGGAGCACGGCGGGGCCCTGGCTCTGCTGCTGACTGCCTGGGGACCTGGCCAGCATTCAGACCAGGTCTTCTCAGTCCAATTCCCAGGTCTGCAAAGGAATTGGATTCATCGCCTTCCCAAAAAATGTTAGCCAGGGCCCCCAGACCCCGTGGATCCAGAGCTCTGATCTGTGGAGAGGCCTCGGTGAGTTCTCCTTACTCCCTCCCTGCTCTAGCTCCAGCCTTAGCGTTGAGGTCAGAAAGGCTGACCTTTTCTCAGCCCTCATTCCCCTTGACCTTTCTGCAGCCCTTGACACTAGTGATCACTCTTCCTCCCCCCCCCCCCACCCGCCTCCCGGCTCTCTGTGTTTTCAGGATGTGTGTGCGTCTGTGTCTGTGTCTGTGTGTCTGTCTGTTCTGTCTCTCTCTCCTGGTTCTCTGCCTCCCTCTCTGACAGCTCCTTCTCTGTCCTTTGCTGGATCCCCCTCCAGATCAGGCGCTCTCACGTAGGCGACCCCCAGGGTCTGTCCTGGATCCTCTTCCCCCTCAACACTACTTCACTTGGGGAGCTCCTCAGCTCCCATGGATCCAATCACCGCCTCCTTGCTGATGACTCTCAGGTCTACCCCTCCTGACCCGACCTGTCTACTGAATTCCAAGCTTGCATTTCCAGCTGCTTTTTAGACGTCTTGAACTGGATGTGCAGTAGACATTTTAAACTCAGTTTTCCTTCTCCCTGAACCCTGCCCCACCCCTGTGCCCTTCCCTGGGACTGCAGAGAGCACCCCCATCCTGCCAGTCCCTCAGACTCCCAACCTAGGAGTCTCCCTGGACTCTCATTCCCCCACATCAAACATGGTGCCGAGGCCCATCCTCTGGAATATACCCCTCCCCTGCTCTGGCCCTGCCCCCACCCCGCTGCACCAGGCCTATTACAGGGGCCTGCAGGTGAGTCTGCCTGTCCCAAAGCCCTCCCTACTGCAGTCCATCCTTCATTCAGCCACCAAAGGGATTCTGCTAAAGCGTAGGGCCGCCCACGTCACTCATAATCAATAGGGCTCAGCGACCCCCTCTCGCCTCCTGGATCATCTCTAGAATCCCCTGACTGACATATGAAGCCCTCGGTGGTCTTCTTACACGGCACTCCCCAGCCCGTCCTCTTGGCCACAGTGACCCCAGCCTCCTGCCCGTTCCAAGAACATGATGCTCTGTGGTGTCCCAGCTCTGGCCATTTCCTTCAGCTGGATCCAGGCTTGGAGCTCTCTCCTCCTCCCCTCAGGCTCCTGGCCTCCCAGAGTCCTAGGTTGGGCAGGAAGCCTTCCCCAACCCCTCATTTCTAGCTCCTTCCTTCCCTCTCTGATTTCCTCCTTATCTTGTAGACAGCTCGTTTATGCACCTTTGTTCGCTTGTCTTCTCTACCAGACTATAAGCTCGAGATTGAGGACCAGGGCTGGCTTCTGCCTTCCTTTTCATCCTCCATGATTAGCACAGTGCCTGGCACATTGTGGGTGGCTAATACTTTTTGACTGGCTGAATTTCAGAGCTTGGAGGACCTCTGAGCCTGGAGAGTAGACCCTCCTCTTTCCCTGTACCCCTTTCCCTCGGAGAGGGGACCAGTCTTCCTCTGCTTGGGTGCTCTGGAGAAGGATCTGGGGACCCTGTCTCTGAGCACAATGGGCAAGCTGGACACCACCT
The DNA here is from genome assembly GCF_011100635.1 of Trichosurus vulpecula. Lineage (NCBI taxonomy): Eukaryota > Metazoa > Chordata > Mammalia > Diprotodontia > Phalangeridae > Trichosurus > Trichosurus vulpecula. The sequence continues at coordinate 9,491,091 of NC_050574.1, read as the reverse complement.
CCTGGAAGCCTTCCGTGCCCTGACACTGAAGGGACTGGAGGAAGGAGGTCCAAGGTCTAGTGCCCCCCTCCCACCTCACCCCAAGCAGGGCCTCAGATGCCATCTTTTCTTTAGCTGCACTCAGAGCCACACTTGTGGGCCACAAGGGGCATATCTTTGAGCGGGGCCTCATCCCCTCACATCTTGGGGCAAAGCCACTGGGAACTGGGAACAGGCTTCCTGGGCTATTGCTGCCCCTGAGGCCACCTCCACCTGGGGGCCCCTTGGTTTCCCAAGAATGGATGACACCGGGTCACTCTGTGATAGCCCGGTCAGAGAATGTCAGAACCATTTAGTCTGACCTGGATGGCACCCTCAGTGGAAGCAGCCCATCCTGGTCTGGGATGCTCCAACACTGCTCTCTGTCATCCCAGGACTTCAGAGAATGGGGCCCCAAGCTGATGGCTGGCAAGGACACCCAAGCCCCCCTGCTGCCTCCCCCCGCCACCCCGCCAATTGCTTTCCCCCTCTGGAACCCTCTGCAGCCACTGACCACCTCCATCCTGGACCTCATCCCCTCACATGCTTTCCACCTTCTTGGGCTCACAGAAACCAGACCATCCTGCGGCCAGTGGGGGCTCCTTCTGTCAGAGCCAACAGCCAGAGCCGGGAGAAGGGGTAGGAGCCCAGGCCTTGCTCCCCAGTGCAGCAACCTCCATTTTGAGGATCCCTCCCACAGGTCCTGGCCATCATGATCTAGTCTATGGGTCCCCTAGCCTGTCTCCCAGTTTTCCTCTACCTCCTAACCCATCCCCTCTTCCTGCTTCTGATGCTTGCTATCCGTGTGACCTGAGGCAACCTCTCCCTCCCATACCCTCAGCTTCCACAGTGCTCCAATGTTGGACCAGCTGGCTTCTGAGGTCCCTTCCCTATGGTCCTTGGAGGCATCGCTGCTGCCCCTTCATTCCTACTGGCCTCCCAGCTGATGGCCATGAGCCAGTCTCACCGTCACCATAAGCGGAGCCCCCCAGGCCCCAGAGCTCTGGACTTCCCCTCCCTTCTCTGTGCTCTTGTCCTTCCTTTCTCCCTCTGCCTCGGTGCTCCTCTTCACCAGGCCCTTCAGGTCTCTCTCTTCTTCCAGTCACTTCCCAGCTCTCTGGCGTCCCTTTCCTCCCTTCCCAGGCCTGGTCCTCAGCTAACCACCACCTTTGGCCCTTCTCTTTCCTCCACTCATGACTTGGCAGTCCTTGGTCCTCAGTCCCCCTAGTCCTCCACCTTCTCTGCTCCTGCTCCCGAGTTGCTGAATTTGGGGCAGGGAAATCTGGAAATCCTTTTATTACAGATTCATGTTGTTTAGTCTCAACTAGGCCCTCATTGCTTCCCAGCAATCCATGGCTCCCTAGTGTCCCTTCACTACCTGGCTTCTACTTACCTCTTCAAGACCAATCTTCCCTTCCTCACAATCTTGGCATTCCAGTCAAACTGACTTTCTTGCCATCCCCAGAAGAGATCATACCCATGCTGGGAATGCCCTCCTGCCATACCTTCTCCTCCTGGGACCCTCGCTCAGGGGCTCTCTCCTCATCCCTCCAGTTACCAGTGCTCCCACTGAAATGACCTCATGTGTATTATGTGGCCAATGCTGTGCCCTGCCAGTGATATATAAGGTCCTTGAGGACAAGCACTGTCTCAATCAATAACTGATTGGACTGAATCCTTTTGTTCTTTCTTGATGGACTCTGTATTACCCTCTCTCTCAGCTGCTCTTCAAAACCTTTTAGTCCATTTGACAAGCATTTATGAAGTGCCTACTATGTGCCAGGCAGTGGGTACACAAAGACAAAAACGAGAAGTGAGACCTGCCCTCAGGAGGTTACCTCCTATTAGGTAGAAACAAGCAATCGATCAATAAGCATTCATTAATGTGCCAGGCAGTGCGCTAGACATTGGAAACACAAATATATAAATGGGCAGCCCCTGCCCTCATAGAACTTATATTTTACTGAAGGGGAGCAACATGTTCACAGATATGAAAAGACAGGGACCAAACCAGGAATTACATTCTTATAGGGAATTTCCAGGTGAGGAAACTCCCTTCACCAATACAGGTTGGCACCTTCTCTACAATGGACAGTCTTAGAGCACCGAGAGGTTAAGAGTCTTGTCCATAGTCACACAGCCAGTAGGTGGCAGGGGTGATAAGACTCGAAGCCAGGTCTTCCTGGCTCAGAGGCTGACTCTCTGGCCGCTATTCCACTACAAGGTAAAACAAATACAACCTGTTTGATGGAGGGTACTAACAACTGAGGGAGCCTTGAGGGGAGCCAGAGATGAAGAGGGAGAATATTCTAGGCAGGGGTCACTGCCTGTGCAAAGACACGGAGGAGGGAAATAGAATGGTGTTTCCAGGAAATAACACATGACCCAGTTTGGCAGGAGTGTGGTATGCTTTGGGAAAGTAATGCATGACCATCCTGGAAAAAGAGGCTAGAGCCAGGCTGTAAAGGGCTTTAAATAATGAAGGAGTATGTGTTTTATTCTATAGGCAAGAGGAGAAAATGAAGCCTCTTGAGCAGGAGCACAGCCTGGTCGGGGGCGTCTCTTTGGCAGGTGTTTGAAGAATGGACTGGTGAGGGAAGAGGTGGGAAACTAGGAATAGGTGATGAGGGCTTGACCCAGGGTGGCCACTGTGTGAGGGGAGAGAAGGCTGAGGATATGCAATGAGATGGAAGGAGGGTTTGAGCATGAGTTGGAGGCTATATACCTGAAAGGTGGGCAGGACCATCCCAGCTTGGCCAGAATAGGGGAGTTTGGTATGGAGAGATGAGGATGAGACAAGTTTCCATGCCCTTTGACATGCCCTTAGGATGTCCTAGGGGAGATATCCAGGAAGGGTGTGGAGATGCAGCTTGGCAGACTGCAGAGGGACAGGGCTGGATCTGTAGGCGTGGGGTCTTCTGTATTGCAAAGGTCATTGAATCCATAGGACCTGAGGAGATTATCAGGGAGAACATGGAGAGGGAGGAGAAGAGGGTCTAGGACCAAGGCCTGGAGCCTCAGAGTCATGCTGGAGAGCCAGCAGAGAGTTGTGCCTCCCCTCCAAATAAAAATCCCAGCAAGGCAAAAAGATCCAGGAGGAACAGATAATCGACATTCTCCAAGACTGCAAAGAGGAAAGCATTTTGAGAATGAGGAAAGCCCATTGGCTTGAGCAGGAAAGAGACAATCTGTGATGATGCAGAGAAGGACTGGTCTCCTGGTCAGGACAGGAGCCGGACTGCCTGGGGGCTGAGAACAGAGCAAAAGCAGAAGAGAGTGAGGCAAGAAGTAGGAATAGGCATTTCCAGGAGTCCAGCCCTGAAAGGGAGGAGAGATACAGCACAAGAACTCAAGGGCATGGCAGAGGCAAGTGAAGATTTTTTTAATGATGAGGAAATCTTGGACATGTTTGTAGACTTCAGAACAGCCCAGTGCAAACCATGAGGTTGAGAATTAGAGGGAGAAAGCAGGAATGATCAAAGGGGCAGCCTCCAGGAGGAGACAGGATGGGATCAGGGGCACCAGGGGAGAGATTGGCCTCTGTCAAGAAGGAAGGTTACAGAGATTACCCTCCAAAAATGGATATCATCGTTGCAGGACTTCCTCCAGTGAGGACTAGAAGCGCACATCAGCGGGAGCAGGGAAGGCAGCAGTACCAGGTGGGCCCCCCTGCCCCAAACCTGAGGGGCCCTGAGGGAGCAATTACCCGAGTCTCTAGGTTTTTGGAAGCCCCTAAGGAACCCCATGCATTTATCTTTACTGATTGGCCAGAGAATACTATTTAGTTCACAATTCAGAAGTGGGGAACCTGGGGCCTTGTGGCCGCATGTAGCCCTCTAGTTCTTCAGGTGTGGCCCTTTGACTGAATCCAACTTCATAGAACAAATCCCCTTCATAAAAGGATTTGTTCTGTAAAACTTGGACACAATCAAAAGGCCATCCCCAAGGATCTAAGAGGCCACATGCAGCCTCAAGGCCAGAGGTTCCTCACCCCTGAAAGCAACAGTGTTTAATGAAAGGTTATTGAAGAAAGACAATAAGCAGTAACAAGACTCTGCTTCCACACACATAACATTAGGGAGCAGAATGACCACCTCCCCATCATCGTTATCCTATCTAACATTTCAATGCCACATGAAGGTTGACTAAATCCTTTCTGTATTCCTCTCTTGATTCTCCTAACCAGCCTATGAAGTAGGTGCTTTAATCAGCTCCATTTTACAGAAGAGAAAACAGAGGCCTGAGAGAGGTGAGACTGGCCTAGGGTCACATAGCTATTGAGTATCTGAGCAGGGTTCAAACTCCAAGGTCTTCCCAACTCCAAGTCCAGAATTCTATCCACCTGTGTGCAGTCAAACATGGTAGAAACATTCACTGATATTTGTTACAGGCCAAGCCCAATTCAGGTGCTTCAAGTTCAGAATCGGAATGAAATCATACAAAAGGAGATGTGGCTAGCCATGTACAGCAGGGAAAGAATGTGCACCAAGGACATAGCACCAATTCATGTGCATCTCAACCACTAACCAAGGTCTCTTCTGCCTTACTGAGATAATGGTGGGGAGAAGGTCCGTGCCAAGAAATCAAATCATTAGTCAATTTGGGGGGTGTGAAGCAATGAAGTCAAATGAATTCAGGTAGGAAATACATTGGATTAGTGGAAAGATTCAGACACACCTTCAGGGCCTGCGTATATTCATGATCAGGATTTGGGCCATCAAGATGGTTTGGTGGCAGGCCAGGAAGCTGCCCTTTGGGGCGTATTGAGATCTCTCCCCTCCCCTCCCCCTATTGGCCAGAGGGTGATCTTGTAAACTTTGAAAGGTCACCAGATTTGGACTTCCCATCAGTATCACTCAGGACATCCCCAGAACAGCAGTAGCCACTTATGGCAGGGTCTTGGTTGGGGGCTGAGAGACACTCTAAGCCAGAGGAAGAGGGGATCCTCCAGAACCTTCAGAACCCATCCCATAGCCACACCACGAGGTAAGAAATAAATTTTCAGTAACCCAGAGTTGTGTGATTATCCTTTGCCACACATGTGACTCACTGCCACTGAACTGAACTCTGAGTTTGAACCCAATCTTCTTAGGGACCTGTGTGTACTCGTTGGGGTGCATGCCCCAGACCTGGAGGGAATTTGTTTTTGTGCCAACTCTCTGTGCTATAACTATGCAGAAAGTACCCTGTCAACAAGCTAATTAAATATATCTCCTGATTGACGGGAAGCACACTGCTGGTGGTGGTTTATGAGCAATTCTACTAGAAACCCCAATGACCCTCTGACTAATCTTTTAATTTTAATTTTAAATTTAATTTAATTTAATTTTAATTTAGCTCTTTTAAAAGAGCTAAAGGTGTCAGTTCTTCTATAGGGCCTTGGTCCACTAATGCAAGCTAGAGTTGGACAAGTAACTCCCTTAGATGACATGACTCGAGAAGGTTGAAGCTATCTATCATGAGCTTCCTCTTTTCTCCTACATTATCTTAAAACACTGTAGATTTTTACCCACCCTTTCCTCCTTTGGTCTAGTCTCTGCAAAGGAAGTCACCCTTTTGCTTACCAAAACCAGCTTCCTTCTTTGTGTACTGAATCCTGTTACTGCCCATCTCTCCTAGCACTTTGCTCTATTGATTTTTTTTTCTCCTCTTCAACCTCTCTTTATCTATAAGCATCTTCCTGGCTTCCTAGAAACATGCTGAGGTCTTTCTCACAACATGAGGTCCAAAGTAAAAAATGAGCTTACAGCAAAAAGGCCATAAAGAGCCACTAAGGGGACAGGGAAACTCAAGACACAAATACAAAAGAAGGTGATGACTCGAAAAATCTCTGCAAAGACTCGAAGAAAAATATAGACTGGACACAAGCCCAAAAGAAATTCCTAGACCAGTTAAAGCACGAGCAAAACAAACATGTAAAAAAGAACAACAACAACAAAAAAAAAAGATTTAAAAAACCAGTTAAGAGTGGAGGAAGAAAAATGGAAAAGAAATGAGAGCTATTCAGGAAAGTCATGAAAAGAGAATTAACAGCTTGGGAAAAGAGATACAGAACCTTTCTGAAGAAAATAGCTACTTGAAAATTAGAGCTGGCCAAATGGAAGTTAATGACTGCATGAGACATTGAGAAATAATTAAAGTCAAAAGACTAGAAAAAAAACAGAAGAAAATATGAAATATCTGATAGGAAAAACAACTGACCTGGAAAATAGATTGAGAAGAAATAATTAAATAATGTGGAGACTTTCAAAATTGCCCAATCTGCAAGAAAAACTATTGAGGCAGAGTGCTGAGCCAATGGTACTTTATTGAAGGGTGCATGGTCCCCTCTAATAAAGTGGACCATGGGCTTCCTCAAATCTGAGATATCCCCTTCCTCCAGAGCTTTAGTTTTGTAGTGCTTAATACCTGGACAATACAGGTAGAGCAGGCCAAAAATACAGAGTTTAACTGGTGGATAGACCTTGCCCTTGACCCTCTATGAGAGTCTACAAAATACAGAATCCCATTGGTTGACAAATGGGCTAGTAAGCAGACCTTAATAGACCTATCTTGACCTTCCAGGAGGTCTTACCAAAGTCAATGAACAGGCTCACAGAGTTGGGCTGATACACAGACTGATGGGCCAGTAGAAGGGCAGGCTATATAGTCTGACAATCAGGGTCACTCATTGGCCAAGTGCTCATGGTCATCTCCCCACACTGGGTAATAGAGGGATGACAAGGGACGGAGAGGCATCCAAAATAGCTGGGTTGGGGCTTTCCATGTAATTGAGTCACCTCTGCCACACTGGGCTTGGTCACCATAACAAGGGAAAACAAGAGTAGATGTCCTCTAGTTAAGTTCCTATGATTAAGGAAGTGAACTTACAATGGGCAGTTCACAACTCTGAGGCCTCCTATCAGAATGTATAATCACCACCCCTATGAAATTATATCGAACTGATTGGAATAAAATAGGAGTCCAATAAAATAGCAGTCTAATTAATCATCTATCACAATTATCATTGGTCTACCTGAAAGCCACAAACAAACAAACGAAAAGAGCCTGGACATCATATTTCAAGAAACTTTAAAGGAAAACCACTCAGATATTCTAGAACCAGAAGGTAAAGTAGAAATTGAAAGAATTTATCACCTCTTAAAACCCTAAAATGAAAACTACCAGGAATAGTACAGCCAAAATCTAGAACTCTAAGGTCAAGGAGAAAACACTGAAAGCAGCTAGAAAGAATTCAAGCACCCTGGGCCACAGTCAGGTTCACACAAGATTTAGTAGCTACCACAATAAAGAAGCAGAAGGCTTGGGATGTGATATTCTAGAAGGCAAAGGATCTAGACTTACAAGAATAACTTACCCAGCAAAATTGAGTATAATCTTTCATAGGGGGAAAATGGATATTTAATGAAATAGAGGATTTTCAAGCATTCCTGATGAAAAGACAAGAGCTGAACAGAAAATCTGACGTTCAAACATATGACTCAAGAAAAGCATAAAAAGGTAAATATAAGTAAGAAAGCATAAGGGACTAGAAATCTCTTTGCATTATTATATGGGGAGATGATGCATATAACTCCTCAGAACTTGATCATCACTAGGAGTCTTCCAGGGAGTCTAATTAGAGAGCCTGGGTGTGATTCTATTATATTTGGATGATCTCAAAAGACGGATGGAAGGGTGGGGAATAGGAATGTACTGGGAGAGAAAGGAAAGGAGAAGAGGAATAAAAAAAATTATCTCACATAAACAGGACAAACAAGGAAGAATTTATACTATGGAGGGAACAGTAGTGGGAAAGGGGCAACACTTGAACCTCATTCTCATTTGAACTGGCTCAAAGAGGGAAGAATACACACACACACAACTGAGTACAGAAATTCATTTTCCCCAACAGGGAAGTAAGAGGGAAAGGGATTAAAAGAAAAAGAAGGGTGGAGAATAAGAGAGAGCATAGATTAAGGGAGACAGAGATCAGAAGCAAAATAGACTCTGAAAGAGGGAAGAAGTTAAAAAAAAAGAGAATGATAAGTATATGGAATAGGATGGAGGCAAATTAACTGTGAAAGTGAATGAGATAAACTTACCCATAAAACAGAAGTGGATGGCAGTATAGATTAGAAACTAAAATCCAACAACAAATTGTTTACAAGAAAACTACCTGAAACAGAAAGATACACATAGAGTTAAAATAAGGGGCTGGAGCAGAATCTGTTTTGCTTCAGCTGAAGTAAAAAAAGGCAGGGATGGCAATCATGATCTGGGACAAAGCAAAAGCAAAAATATATGAAATTAAAAGAGATAAACAGGAAAACTACACTTCACTAAAATGTACCATAGAAAATGAATTAATATCAAGACTGAACATATATGCACCAAATGGAACAGTATCTAAATTCTTAAAGGAAAAATCAAATGAATTACAGGAGGAGACAGTAAAACTATAATGATGGGATGCCTCAATTTATCCTTTTCAGATCAAAATAAATCTAATCACAAAAATAAACAACAAAGTAAGGAGAAGAATAAAATTTTAGAAAAGTAAGATATGATAGACCTCCAGAGAATATTGAAAGGGAATAGAAAGAAGTATGCCTATTTCTTAACTATGTCTGGCACTTTTGCAAAAACTGATCATTTAAGGCATAAATTCTCAAAACAAATGTAGAAAAACAGAAATATTAAATGTATCTTTGTCTGACCATAATGTAATAAAAATTATATTGAATAAAAGGCCTTTGAAGCAAATATTAAAAGTGAATTAGAAACGAAATAACTTAATCCTAAAGAATGGGTTGATCAAAGAACAAATCATAAAAACAATCAATAATTTCATTAAAGACAAGGACAACAATGAGACAACATACCAAAATTTGTAAGATACAGCCAAAGCAGTACTTAGAGGACAATGTATATCTTGACTTACATCAATAAATAGAGAAAATGTAAATCGACAAACTGAGCATGTAAATAAAAAAAATTAGAAAATCAACCAATTTTAAAACCCCAATTAAACATCAAAATAGAAATCCTGGAAATCAAAGGAGATATTAACAAAATTAAAAGTAAAAAACTAGGACCTAGTTTAAAAATAAACAATAGAATAGACAAGCCATTGGCTAATTTTATTTTTAAGAAGAAGAAAATCCAATTATCAGTATCAAAAATGAAAAAGGTGAAAGATCAAATAAACCAATTATTAGGAGCTATTTTGCCCAACTATATGCCATTAAAACTGACAATCTATGAAATAGTATTAAGATCTTATTTGAGTCATAAGAGGAATTTCGTAGGATTTCTTCTCTACCTATTTTTTTTTTCAAACAATTTGTGTAGCATTGGAATTTACTGTTCTTTAAATGTATGGTAGAATTCACTTGTAAGTCCATCTGGTCTTGGAGATTTTTTTCTCAGGGGTTTCATTTATAGCTTGTTCAATTTCTTTTTTCTAAAATAAGGATTTTAGGGATTCTATTTGCTATTGTGTTAATCTGGGGGATTTGTAGCTTTTGAAAATATTCATCTATTTCATCTAAAACCAAGAGCATGGATTATCTATAATGGGGATAAGCTAGACACCTTCCTAATAAGATCAGAGGTGAAGCAAGGATATCCATTTTCACCCTTGCTGTTTAATATTGTACTAGAAATGCTAGCTATAGCAATATTACAAGAATACGAAACTGAAAGAATGAGGATAGGCAACGAGGAAACAAAACTGTTATTCTTTGCAAATAATATGATGGCATAGTTGGAGAACTCTAGATAATCAACTAAAAAAACCAATTGAAACAACAACTTCAGCAAAGTTGTTGTTCAGCTATGTCTGATATTCATGACCCTATTTGGGGTTTTCCTGGCAGAGATACTGGAGTGCTTTGCCATTTCCTTCTTGTGTTGGTAAGCAAAATGGGCTCTTAGTGCTCAGTTCAACCAAGTGCCCTTGAAGAGTTTGGCTTTTGTTTCCTTTGATTAATTCAGTGCATTTCATTGAGTCTTACTAGGTGCTAAACCCCAGGCCCAAACCCCTATGAGGTGCTAAGCCTATGTGGGTGTGAAGCTCCCAGGGTACTAAGGGAGGTGCTAACTCAAGAACCAACCATAGGAGCCTAAGTTCTGGTCATTCAGGTGATGTTTGATGACGTCTCAAATGGTATAAGAAGAGAAGACAGAGCCATTTGCTCAGGGCTCTCACTCGTGGTGGTTCGCTGATGCAGAGACTCCAGGCAGCTGTAGCTAAGAGCCCTCTAGCTCGTAACCTGGATGTTGGGACTTTGTTAAACTCTGGTAACTATGTATTGGGATTTGAATCAGATGAGGCCTGTCTGTTGATGTTTGTAATTTGTTTGTATTTGCTCTGAAGTTCAGGGTGCTGGCTTTTTCCCCTGAAATATGTGAATGATACTTGTATACTGGATTAAAGTAAGATTGTCAACCCCTTAATGTTGCTTTCCTTAGTAAAGCAAATCAAAAGAACCTGGGCTTTTGTAGCGCTTTGGCAGCGTGCTTGTTGTTGGGCTTTCACCCCCACAACAGCTGCTAGCCGGATTGCTGAAATACTTCTCCAGCTCATTTTACAGATGAGGAAACTGAGGCAAATGGGTTGAAGTGACTTGTTCAGGATCATACTAGGATGTGTCTGAGGTCAGATTTGAACTCATGAAGATGAGTCTTCCTGATTCCAAGCCCAGTGCTCTATGCAGTATGGTGCCACCTAGCTGCCATTCAACAAGAATGTAAAATAAATCCACATGAATCATTAACATTTATGTATATTTTTAAACAAAAACTCAGCTGGAAGAGATAGAAAAAGAAATTGTCTTTAAAATAACAAAATACCATACAAAATACTATCAAGACACAAACAGGAACTATATGAACACAATTACAAAACACTCCACACTAAGATAAATCTAAGTAATTGGAGACATATTAATTATACAACATGGATAGGCCAAGTCGGTATTTAAAAAATGGCAATACTACTTAAATTAATTTTCTTATTCAGTGTCATACCAATCAAACTACCAAAGAATTACTTCACAGAACTAGAAAAAAATCATAACAAAATTCATCTGGAGGAACAAAAGGGCAAGAATATTAATAGAATCAATGAGGGAAAAACCCCAGGAAGGAAAGTGGCCAAGCAATACCAGATTTCAAATTATACTAACAAAGGGGTGATCACGAAAGTAATGGTGGATCAGTGGATTAGATTAGGTACAGAGCGCACAGAAGCGCAGTAACCAAGTGCTTGATAAACCCAAAGATTCAAGCTATGGGGAAAGAGCTCACTATATGACGAAAACCATTGAGAAAACTGGAAAGCAGTCTGGCAGAAACTACGCATGGGCCAACATCTCAAACAATCTATGAAAATAAGATCAAAATGAGTCCATGATTTAGATATAAACAGTGATATGATAAGCAAATTAGCGGTGCTTAGAAGAAATTACCTGTCAAATCTACAGATAGAGGAAGGGTTGATAACCAAAGGAGAGGCAGAAAGGTTCACAGGTGATAAAGTGGATAATTCTGATTTTATGAAAATAAAAAGTAGGCAGCTAGGTGGTGCAGTGAGTACAGCACCGGCCCTGGAGCCAGGAGGACCTGAGTTCAAATTAGGCCTCAAACACTTGACACATTTATTAGCTGTGTGACCTTGGGCAAGTCACTTAACCCCAATTGCCCTGCCTTCCCCACTCCAAGAAAAAAAAAAGCAAAAAAAAATACTATGTATAAAAATAAAAAGTTCTTGCACACACAAAACAAATGCAGCTAAAATTAGAAGAAAATTGGGAAAGGGTTGAAAGATATGAATAGGCAGTTTTCAGGGGGAAGTAATCTATCCTATCAATAGATATGTGGGGAAAAAATGTTCTAAATCACCAAAAATTAGAGAAATGCAAATTAAAATAACTCTGAGGTACTACTATCTCACACTCATTAGACTGGCTAAAATGGCAGAAAAAGAAAATGACAAATGCTGGAGGGGATGTAAGAAAATAGGTACTCTAATGCACTGTTTGTGCATTAGAAATTAGGAAAGCAATTTGGAACTATTCCCAAAGGGCCATAAAATGGCACATGCCCTTTGACCCAGTGATGCCACTACCAGGTCTTTACCCAAAGAGAGGAAAGAAAGAGAAAAAGGGCTCATATTTCCAAAAATATTTATAGCAGATCTTTTTTGTGGTAGCAAAGAATTGGAAACTGAGGGAATGCCCATCAATTGAGGAATAGCTGAACAAGTTACGATTTATGAATGTGATGGAACACTATTGGGCTATGAGAAGCGGATGGTTTCAGAAAATCCTAGGAAGATTGGTATGAACTAATGCAAAGTGAAGTGAGCAGAACCAGGAGGACAATTTATACAGTAACAGCAATGTTGTAAAGATAATTAACTCTGAAAGAGTAGAGCTCTGAACAAAATGACCAACCACAATTCCAAAGGATTAATGATGAAACATCCTATCCACTCCCAGATAGAGGGCAACATGCATGTTGAAGTATATTTTCCTTTTTTAAAAAATTTCTTGATTTTTCTTGCTTTTTACAAAAATATGGCTAATGTACGGATTTGCTTTGTATGACTACATCTTTAAAATGAGTTTTGCTTTACTTGCCTTCTCAATGAATAAGGGAGGGGAGAGTATAGGGAGAGAATTTGGAACTGAAAATAAAATGAAAATTGAATTAACAAAAAAAGAACTCAATAAATGTTTCTATTGTACTTCATACACCAGCAATCTCCTTTCCAACTCCACCACTCAATGAAAAAGCTCTCAAAGGTTGGTGTCAATAGTTGGTTGCCTTTTCTCTTCTTCTCGACTTCTCTGTGGATCTTTTGGCACCATTGATCCATTTTCCTGAAGACTCTCTCCTCTCTAGGTTTTCGTGACATTGATTTCTCCCGGTTCTCCTCCAGACTGACCCTTCCGTCTCAGTCTGACCCTTAAACATGGGTCTCAAACCTGAGTCCCAAAGCCCACTGGTACGGGATTCTCACCTCACCGGGGGAAATCAATGCCTGCCTGTATTGGAGCTGGGTGGGTGCTGGCAAGAGTGAGAGAAGAGTTCTCTTCCGTGGTTTTGCGCATTTCTAGCCTGGCTTCAAGAGGGAAGATGGGTGAGGCCAGCCCCACTTCAGGGTGCTGAAGGAGAACACTCTGGGAGGACACAGCAGGAGCCAGCAGTCTCTATCATGGCCCTGTTCCCAGCTTGCCACTATAAAGACTTTGGGGAATTTCCCTTGGGGGTGATCGGAAATTCTGTCTTGGTAGAGCTGAGTTAATCCAGCTCTCAGAGGGAGAGTTCCTTCACTCAGTATTGTCTGATACCTTATCTCCAACGAAAACAGACCTTCTGCGATTTCTGGGGGTTTTGCCGTGCTGTGGCTCACTGCTGTGGGTGTTCATTGTAGAGCGCATACTCGGTGGGAAGGGAGTGGGTGTAAAGCTGGGAGTCCTCCTGCTTCCCCTCATCAGTGAAACAGGGACCGCAAGGTAGCTTGAATCTAAAAATCCCCTAGACTAATACTGACGGGAGCAGACGGATAGACTTCTAGCTCGGTGCCCTCTCTCTCTGAGGAGAGGAGAGTGACCAAGCTCGTGGCCCCAGCCTCCTGCCTCCCCTCCGGGCAGGAATGAAAGTCTCCTTTGGAGCAGGGCAGGGAAGAAGAGGCTGGCGGTGTCTATTCTGTCCCCCTCGAGCCACCCAAGGACATCCCCAGCTGCACTTGGGGAACAGCTCACCCAGACGCACGGGGCCTTTGGAAGCTGTCTCCTCCGACCTCCTCATTTTACAGGGAGCGACTTGTCCAAGGTCACACAGGTAGGATTTGAATTTGTGTCCTCTGATCTCCAGACCAGTGTTCTTTCCAGCCTACCACACTGCCTTTTCTTCTGTCTGCCTCAGGAGAGTCATCAGTTCTGAGGGGTTATAATAATAATTCATAATAGCTAGCATTTCTATAGAGTTTAAGGTCTGCAGATTATGATCTTAGCTGATCCTCAAAACAGCCACGGGAGGGTAAGTGCTATTCTCACCCCCATTTCCCAGATGAGGAAACTGAGGCAGGGACTGTGTCACCTTTCTCGCATCCCTAGCACTCTGCACAGCGTCTGGCATGTAGCAGGCGCTTAATAAGTGTCTGACTTTTTGGAGGGCAGCGCCATTCCTCCAGTCATGCTGGTGCCTCCCCTTTGTCTCTTCCCTCTCAACCCTGATTTCCAGTGGGTTCCCCAGCCTCCTCCCTGCCGCCTTCTCCTCATTCACTCAGGATCTACCTCATGGCTGTGAGAACCTTCCGCCTCTCCCTGTCTGCAAGTGCTCCTCCACACAACTGCCCAAGGGGCTTCCCAAGCCCACATGTGCCCCCACAGCAGCGGGGGAGGACAGCGAGGTGGAGAGGCTCCCAGGAGACCCAATAAGACTTTCCAAATTGGATCAATATGTATTTGATAGTCAGGCTTGAAGCAAAGATGGCACTAGGTGAGGATGCTGAAAAATAGACCTGAGAACATAGGTAAGGCACCCTCGACTAAGAACAGGAGCAAGGGAAGGGAGGGGCCCAAACTGCCAATGATCCGGGCACCTCTTCACGGTATATGCTTTCTTCAAGAAAAGGTTCAGGAAGAAGTTGGCCATGGCAGGCAACGAACACCATCACCAGAAGTGAAACCCACTGAGCAGGCAGGAAAAGACAAGTCTTTCCTGAGTCAGTGGCCAGTGTGGTCAGAGCAGACAGTTGTGGTGTGACAGCAAAGATCAGAATCAGTGCAAAGCCTGGAGGAAGAATGATGATGAGAAGTAGAGAAGGCGTGCCAGGGACCCCAAACTCCTGGATCCTGACCTATTCAGACAAGTTACTAACAATGGGAAACCAGCAATAGAAGGGCAAAAGGACAGGGGCAAGGCAGCCTCTTCCTCCTCTATTAGTGAGCTCCTCCCTAAGCTGGCCACACTCACATCTCCCTTCCCCCCAGCCTGTAGGGCTGGGGCCCCAGATCCTATCCTCCCCTAGCTTCTAAGTACAGGAATGTAAGCACCCTAAGGGCAGGGACCTGGTGCTTAGTAGGCACTTCATACTTGCTTCTTCTCCCTCTTTATTTCCCTAGTAAGAGTATGAACAGGGGGTGGTCTCAGGCTCATGAGGAAAGGGAGATCACGGTTCACGCACGGTCCCGGCTGGCTGCCTCTAACTGTCAGGGAGTCCTTCCTTATTTCAACTGAAATCTGCTTCTTCGGAATGTTCACTGTCAGGTTCAGCCCTGGGGAGTGTCCCAGGACAGGACAGGTCCAATCTTCCTTCTCTGAATTCTGGCCTCCTGGGAAGGGAGGGAGGGGGGCTTCTACCAGTGTCCTGAATGCCTGCCCCTGACTCAGGTTGGCCATCAGTATCCAGAGAGGAGACCGGTGAGGGACACCAGCAGACTCCCAGATCTTCTTTAGACCTGCTTCTGTATCCACCTTGCTTCCCCTGTCTTATACTTGTAACATTTCTTTCTTAAACCCCAAAGTAAGACTTTACATTTATTCCTATTAAATGTCACCTAGTTTGATTTGGCCCAGTTTTCTATCAAGATTCAGTCCGACCCATCTCAGTTAATTGATTCCAGGCCTCAGAGGGGGACCCGCAGCAGCCTGGGACCCGCAGCAGCCTGCACCCTCAACAAATGGTCCTCCAGTCTTTCCACAGAGAGAGAGAAGCCACTGCCTCCACAGCAGCCGGGAGCAATCCCTGCTATCCAGCACAAGAGGGCCTCTGGGCAGCTCTGGCCATTGGACTTCTGGATCGGTCTTCCCTAGGTCAAGCACAGATGCTATATCCCTCCTTTGAAATGGCAGCTTTACAAGTGCTCGAGCACAAACACCCCGTCATTCTTCAATAATAATAATAGCAGATATCATTTATGCAGAACTTACGATGTGCCCAGCACGGTGCCAAGTGCTTTATGATGACAATTACCCTCGGAGGCAGGTGCCATGGTTATCCCTGTTTTACAGGTAAGCAAACTGAAGCAAGTGGAGGTTAAATGTCAAACAGCTAGTAAGTGTCTGAAGATGGACTGGAACTCAGAGCTTCTGACTCCAGGCCCAGCATTGTATCTACTGAGTCACCTTGTCACTTTCTTGGATTGTCTTCATATGACATGGACTCGAGGCCCTTCCCCAGCCTGATCGACCCTACTTTGGACACTCTCCTGTTTATCAATGACCTTCCTAAACTATGCCCCCCAGAACTGAATGGAGCACCTCAGATGACAAGGACAGAGCCCGGAGGGATTATCTCCTCCTTATTCTCAGAAATTTGGCCTCTCTTCATGCAGTCCCACATTGTCCCCACTGATTCATATTGAACTTGCCATCCTCTGAGACCCCCAGATCTTCTTCAGACCTACTTCTGTCTCCATCTTGCTTCCCCTGTCTTATACGTTTCTTTCTTAAACACAAAAGTAAGATTTTACATTTATTCCTATTAAATGCTGCCTAATTTGATTTGGTCCAATTTTCTATCAAGAGCTCTCTGCATCCTGACTGTCCTGCCCTGAGGCAGTGTGGTGTTCTGTTACGGAGTCAGGAATGCCTGAGTTGAAATCCCTCCTCTTCAACTGTGTTCGCCTCAGTTTCTCCTACTCTAAAATGGTGATAGTGATATCCCCTCCCTCCCAGTGTTGTTGTGAGGACCAAATGACATATTTGTGAGATGCTTAGCACGGTGCCTGGCTCACAGTAGGTGCCATCTGAATTCTAACTATTATTATCATTAGCAAATGTTATTATTATGAATGTGACTGTGACCCTGGGCAAGCCTCTGACCCACTCCGTGCCTCAGTTTCCTCATCTACAAAATAGCTGTGAAGAGATTAATGTAGAGGTCAGCCTCTAAGGGCCCATCTAACTGCAAAGCTCCAGTCCTAAGATCTAATTAATAGCTGTCCTTCCCAGCTTCATATCAATAGCCGACTGGACAAAGACAGCATTCCTGTCTTTATCCAAAGCATTTGTCACCCCAGATAATTCTCCTAACCCTTTTGTCTCTTCACATCTTTATCTTCCTCTGCACCCAAAGGCCACAATGGTTCACCAAGGGAGACAGGCAGAGTAACTTCTGAGGTCCTGGCATCAGAAAAGGATCAGTCTTCCCACCGCACCCATCTGGGATCTCCAAAATCTCACACAGCAGCCAGTCAACCGGACATATCCAAGTCTGGTGGTGTCTTTCTCCTCTCTCCTCTGTAAAGTCAAGACCGTGATCTATGATGACGGGGCAATGGTATCCTAAGGACCCATATGGAGCAGTCAGGGCACCCAGGATAAAAACCATGAATGAGCCAAACTCCTCCACTTCCCTCACCCCACTCCTCTCATGATTCTGGAGGCAGTGAACTGAGGGAAGCACCTCCCTCCATGAGCCTGGTTCAAGGAGAGAAGGTCTACCCCCCCATTCCTATTCACCAAGCCCCAGGGTCTGCTCTCAGGAGCTTTCTCATCTGAACTGAAGATCTGGGAGGGGAAGGGTATCTGATGTTTTTGCATTTTATCCTGATATCAAAATTCTTCGTGATCACAACAAACTAACTGAGTCTTAGTGCTCATGAGTGACCTGAAAGAGTGGCCTACTCCAGTGGAGTGGGGACTCTAAGCTATGTGTAAATAGTGGATTTCATGTTTTCATCTTTGGCCATTACTTCATATCCACTGGCTACTGTAACGTGGAACCTGGCTAGCAGGAGGGTAGAGGAGAGCCTTGTCTGACCTGGGCACACACCCTTATCCTTGCTCAGGCTTCCAACCTTCCTAAAAAGGGCCAAAGCGCATTGAATGTATGGCCGACCTTATGACCAGACTGAACAGTGCTGCACTCTAAGCTCCTGAGCTAGATAATTAATACAGTAACAAATAGGAAGCGCACCTTAGGGCTTGTCCAGGGCATTTTTTTTTTAATGTTTATGAGTTTGGGAGTTAAAGGCTATTTCCTTTTCAACTGATTTTATTTTTTTTATTGTTGAAAATGTTGGCGTTTTTTCTCTGAAAATGCCTGGTTCCTGGTTCACAGTTTTGGACTTTTTTCATTTCTTCATGAAAATTGTTTCTTACAAGCCTAGATTTTGATTTTTTTTTCCCCTTTTTCCTCCCTGTGGATTGACCACTTTATTCCATAGGATTCTAAATGCATGAAGCTTCTGAATTCCATTGTTTAGCAATAACTTTACACATCCAGCCCTCACTTGTCTCCTGAGCTCTGGGTCTAAGTCTTCAGCTCCCTCCTCTACATTTCTTCCTGGATGCCCAATGGGCAGCTACAACTCAATGGGACTAAAACAGAACTCATTGTCTTCCCCTTCTGAAGTCACCCCTCTCCTTTCCAGTCACTCAATATCACAGCCTCAGAATCAGCCTTGATTTTTCACTCTCACTCACTTCCCATATCCAATCAGTTGCCAAGTTTTCTCATTCCCCCCTCCACCGCCCCCCACATCTCCCACATCCATCCCACACTCAGCCAGCAGCTAATCTAGTACAGGCCCCATGGACTCTCTAAATAGAATCCCGACTTCCAGCCTCTGTCCTCTTGCCAGCTCACTGTGTGCCCTGGTCAAGGATATTCCAAAGAGCACAGGTCTGGAGCCATGACCCCTTCTTGGTGTGCTAGTGGTCAATGGCTGACCACCATCTTTAGATTCTGGAGATTTTTTTTTGTTTTGTTTTGTTTTTGTAGGGGGGAAGGCCGGGCAATTGGGATTAAGTGACTTGTCCAAGGTCACACAGCTAGTAAGTGTGTCAAGTGTCAAGTCCTAGTGACTCTAGGGCCAGTGCTCTACTCACAGCACCACCTAGCTGCCCCCCATCTTTAGATTAAAATATAAACTCCTTTGCTCGGCACTGAAAGCCCTTCCTGGTCTAGTTTCCTGCCTTTCTCTCCCAGCTGGATTGGCCCTCCTCATGTCCGCCATCTTCTGCTCTAACTGGCCTGCATAACCTTCCTTGTCTCGCCTTCCTGCCAGGCCGGGACTGGAATGCTCTGCCTCCTCCCCTCTGGCTCTCAGAGCCCCCACGTCTCTTTAAGGGTCACCTAGGACATCTCCCGACTCCCGCACTGCACCATGGGGACCCTGCATGTACTCATTGGTGAGCATGTTACACCCCCACTTTTGCATTTCTAGCCCCAGCCCCACACAGAAGGTAGCTAATAAAGGCTTCTTGATGGGTTAGGCCCATGGCCTACAATAACACTGGTTACCAGTTAGGAGTTATGACCACACTTCTGCTTAATTACCACCACCCAGCCCGGCCTTGTCACATGCAAGTTGTTGGTGCTTATCTGTTCCACTTATTTGATTGTTGCCAGGAGACTTGCATTATTGATTTGAGGAATGCCATTTGGAGGTGCCCTTGAGCAAAATGGAAACCAAAGCTTTGAGTAAAGTGTCAATAAGCAAGACATACAGAAACAAGGAGAGGTCTTTTTATGTAGGTGCAGGAGAAGAGGAATGGAGAAATGGAGGGGAGGAGAGAGACACCCCAGTCTGGATGGGGGTGGAGGCGGTGACACCACTCTCCTCAGGGATTTCAGGGCAATTCTGATGTGAGGTAGGACCTACTCCTACTACTCATCATTACAGTTGCTGAGCCCCCAGGGGTGTGCCTCCCATTTGCACAAAATCAGACAATTTCCATGGAATGGAAAGGGATTTGTTAAGTCCTTACTAGGTTTCAAACACTGTGCAAATGCCAAAGATACAAATAGAAAACCAAAATCGTCCTCACTTTCATGGAGCTCACATTTCCTATCTGAAAGGTAGCTAGGTGGCATGAGGCATAAAGTGCTGGACCTGGAGGCAGGAAGACCTGAATTCAAATTGACTTCAGACACTTTCTAGCTGTGTGAACCTGGGCAAGTCAATTATCTTCTGCCTGCCCTCAGTTTCAACATTAAAATCAAGGTGATGATGGCATCTACCTCACTGGCTTGTTGTGAGGATCCAATGAGATAATGATTGTAAAGCACTTAGCGTAGTACCTCGCACACAGTAGGTGCCATTTACATGTTAGTTCTTATTATTAGTCAGTTGATAACAGATGGAAATGCCAGGTAGTAGTGAGTTTCGAGCAGGGAAGATAGGACCTGCCCAAAAGGATAGTGGGCCCAAGAATCAGAGTGGATGGGCTGTAGGAAACCTGCAACAGAAGTATGGCATCATGGACTCCTTTTCTTTTTCTACCACTGATTCTCAAAAATAGACAAAAGCAAAGATAATCATAGCCTTCAGTAGAAGTCAAGGGCAGGAATGAATGATCACAAAACTCAATAGAAGACAAAGACTTGGATAATCATAACATTTACACAATAGAAGGCAATGATCAAAACATATCAGTAATCTACCCTTAAACCTGAGTCACGGTCTGCCACCAAAGCACACAGTGCCCATACGGAAGAAACTTGACGGGAAAGTGCAGGAGTAGGAGCACCCACTGGGGAGTGAGAGTGTGAGAGCTCACAGCTATGGCTGGCAAGCCTTGATGTCCTGAGTCTCTTTAAATAGCAGCCTGCAAAATGCTTCACCTGCTGGGCAAAACTGCTCCTCTACCATCTACTCCCCTTCTGGTGTTCACAGCACTCCTGCAGAGCAAACGCACTTCTCAGGCCGCTGAAAAAGTGATAAACTTTTAGCGCACACCAACCCTTGGAAGGGTGCTGAGAAAGTGTTACACACTTTCAGTGACGAATAGTTCTGTGAAGCCTAAGACATACTATGATCCTCAGACCTACTATGGGACTCCAAGGTGTTTCTGTTTCTCATATTTTAGATAGTGATAGAGCCAGGCAGACTTTCCTCAGTCAGACCTTGGAATAGCAGAGGATTCTGTTGTCTGGTCCATTGGCCCTTATCAAAGCCAGAAGCTTTTCACAACAAAGAAGAGGTATGGCTGGTCTCAAAATAGAGAGTGACCTGGGCCACACCTCAGAGTTGTCCCTTCCCTTGGGGCATCCATATCACTACACAGCCACGACACCAACTACCTCGCCACAAGATTCAGCTCTAGATTATGATTCTAGATCTCGGAAAATCAACTTCTCTTTTTATGGAGCACGTCTGTCTCCTAGCCAGACTCCTGCAGTTTGCCGGCCAGCTCATACCCAGTCAGGTTCGGTATTGTGGTTGGTAAGCCTCTTCTTGCTTCCTTCTCCTGAATTCATCTTCCTCTTCTTTTCCTTTTGGCTTGTAACAACAAATCGGCGCCTTCATGTGAGCGGTGACCCATGTAAAACTCAACAGTTCCATTGTTCTGCCAGATACAAGCCCAACAATCCTCATATCATATTTCCAAAGTTCCCGAACAGTTGTTTGATTTATAATTCCTAAGTCATAAGGGACTTCTGACCGAGGTGATCGCCTAGCTGCCGGCTTCCCCACACTTACTCCAGCAAAACCCTAAAGTTCACCTCAGATCAAACAGAGACCAAGAAATCTAATGAGAAACCACAGTATGGACCCCTTCCACCCCCAAACTGCACAGAAAGTCAGCCAGGAGCCTGTGGGCAATAAGGAAGATCTCTCAGGCAAAAGGAAGGCCGGCACAAGCCTACTGATATGAGTGACCTGGGAGGTCACTGCCCTGAGGCAGCAAGAGCAGAGAGGTCCCTGAGAGAGCTGGAGGACCGCCAGAAAGACCCAGAGGAGGGACCGTGGAAGCCCCTGGGAGAGCAAGTAACCAGTGTGGGGCCGACACGGTACCACATGACTCTGGGACGGTGACCGCCCAGGACTAAGAGCTACAGCAAACTCAACAGGGAAACCTGAGAATGGTGGAAAGCAGTAGGAAAAGGGAGGTTAAGACCAGGTAGCTAAATAAACCTCCTGATCGGGAGGAAAAGCAAAGATCTAGAATCCAAGGGGGCACTTTAGATTTTCTCTTAGTTGGGGAATGGCTGAACAAAACCGATATATGAATATTATAATACATGCACCATAATTACATAATTATTATAACCACTATACCATAAAAAATGATGAAAAACATGATTTCAGAGACTCCTGGCTACTGCGAGACGACATAGACTGAAGTCAGCAGAATAAGGAGAAGAATTTATGTAAGGACAACTTTATAAAGAAATATAACTTCCCAAGGCTCTAGAACTTGCATCAAAGCAAGGACCAGCCCTTCTCCAGAAGACCTAGGATAAAGGAAGTTATTCCCCGAATGCCCCCTACCCCCCTCCCCGCCCCCAACAGAGAGTTGATGGATACAGGACACGGCCACTGTCTAGATCTGCTTCACTCGACTGTGCCAATTTGTTAAAAAAAAAAAAAAAGAAGGAAATGGGAGGGATGGCCCCCTTTCAGTAACTGGGGGGAGTTGGGAAGGTTCGCAATAACGATGGAAAAAAGGAGGGTCATTAAAACACGTTGGCTTTTGGTTTTTTAAGTGCACAGAAGAGAATAGAATGGAGTTGAGCATGAAGCAAACGCAAGCAGGACAGTGCTGAAAGTAACCTGTAGAATGTATTAAACACCTGGGATTTCCCCCCCAACACAAGCAGCATGAAATGAAGATCCCAGGTTTCCCATAGACCCCTGGTTTTGTGTTCTGCTGTGTATGGAAATGCTCTTAATTCACTAACCTCAGAGTCAGAGCCAGGTTCTAATCCTCATGACTTCAGGCTTGGACCATTGGAACCTGGGAACCTCACCATCCTGCTGGAGCCAGGGTCCTCACACCTGCCTTGTTAGGGCTCTCTGATTGGCCCCTCTAATTGGAGGGTGGAGCTAGGAGCTCCCAGACCTCCCTTAAAGGGAGGAGCCCAGGCTAGCCAGCTGCATGGACTGCTTTGAGGTGTCTCACCTGCCTCTGCCTTCCTCCATTAGACTGTAAGCTCTTTGAGGCCAAGGCCTGCCTCCTTGCATCCCCGGTGCCTGGCCCTGCGCTAGGGAGCCTCTTAATGTTCACTGACTGACTGAATCAGGTTACCCTCAAGGCTGTCCAGCTTGTCTGTTTCTCTCAGGGCCATTCTGTGCATTTTCTTTCCTGAATACTTCCATGACCCTCCTTCTTTGGTAACATTATCACCAGCCCCCTCACCCATTCCCCTGATTAAAAACTGAGAAACAAAACCCGTAACGCATAGACGAGTTAAGTTCCTCCCCTGAAATCTCGGCCTCTTGGACATGAGGACTCAGCTTTAGGGTGCAAGGGCTTCTCAGAGGCCTCCATGGCCTCTACCCTGATTGGAGGGCAGAGCTTTGAGCTCCTCCCAAGGCCCCCTTTACACAGGACTCAGACTTACTCAACTCACTTCATTTTTCCATTAACGGCTCTGTCTGCTCGGCTTCACCTCCATAATTATCAACCCCCCTCGTCCCCCCACACACAATGGTACTCTCCGGTGACTCCTCCTTGCCTTTTCAGCTTTTTTGGTTGTCTTCCCCCATTGGATTATAAGCTCCTTGAGGGCAGAGACTGTCTTTTAATTTGTATCCCAGCCCTTAGCACACGGTATTTGACACAAAACGAACCTGCATGACCAAAAATTTATGTCTCCTCAGGCATTGTAAGTTCCTGGCCTCTGTTAGGAGGCGGGCAGCTCCCTTTACCCTCCAGCTGCTCATGTTGGTTGGTCCTTCCACCGACCCTGGCCTTTCAAAAGCATCTCTTTTTCAATGGCGTTCTGCTGGTCCTGCTCACTTCATTCAAGGCTTCCCTGAAACGGTCCCTCTTGTCACCAAGTATGGAGCAACAATATCCCACTAGATTGATATACCACCAGCTGTTCGGCCGTTTCCCAATCGATGGCTATTTATTCCCTCTGGTTCTAGTTCTTTGCTACAACAAAACAAGCTGCTGTTTTTTGTTTCTTTTTTGACAGCAGCTAGATAGAGCCTCAGACCTGGAGTCAGGAAGACCCGAGTTCAGATCTGACCCTAGACACTAACTGTGTGCGCCTGGGCAAATCACTTCACCATTTGCCTCACTTTCCTCATCTGTAAAATGAGCTAGAGAAGGAATTGGCTCCAGTATCTCTGCCAAGAAAACCCCAAACATGGTCACGAATAGCTGGACGTGACAGTACATATGGGTCTTTTTCAGTCAGTCGATAAGCATCGATTGAATACCTACCACGTGTCGGACTCGGTGGCAAGCATTGTCTTTGGAGTCCAGGCCTGGTAAAGGTATCGTTGGGCCAAAGGTTTTGCAGCACTGCTCCACATCAGGCTCCACCGTGGCATTCCAATCACAGGTCCACCTCGCCCCACAGCTGCTGCAAAGACGCTCTTCCTTGTCATGTTCGCCAATTTGCTCAGTTGAGGTAGAACCTCGCTGTCTTAATGGGCACTTTCCAATTACCAGTTTGGAGCATTTCAAAAACAGTATTCCAAAGATTTCTTCCTTGGATACCACCTGTCTTTCAACAGTTTATCCATTGGGAAATGGCTTATTCCTCTATATTTGAATCCACTCCTCATATTTTCTAGAACAGCACTTCTTCAATGGCGGGGTGGGCGGCGTCTTGACCCCCGATTGAAGAAGCTGTGACCGGGTTCAAGCGGAAGTTTAAGCCCTGGTTTAGAACACCAAACCTTTATCATAAAAACATTCTGCCAAGGTTTCTCCCCCAGTAGACTTCCTCTTCACATTTAAGAACCGCATTGGCTTTGCTTATGACAACTTTGTACCTTCGCATTATCATACAGCCCACAGTAACCTGCAGCCCCTACCCCATTTGGCCAACTCTCCCTCTTCCCAGAGCTGCTCCTTATTTCTTTCCTTATTTGACTCAGGACGTGGCCTCCACCTTGATTCCACCTTTGGGGCCTGTCATGGAGTCTACAGGAGTCTGCTGGACGCTCACCTAAAGCAGCTCCGGTTGAATGCTGAGCCTTCACAGTAGCAGTTCTGAGTTGACATCACACTTGTCTATTTTGAACCAGATTGCCACCCCAAGTCTTTGGCCAGTACCATGTAGTTTACTCTTTGTTGCTTCAGTTGTTACTACCAGGGCGTCTCCTTTCCACTTCCCCAAGACTCTCGGTGTTTTGTGCCCTGGATGAACTTCATTTCTGCCCAGCTCTACAATACGTTTGTACGGTGAGGTACTGTTGCCATTTCCACCCCATCAGCACACCCCACCCAGGTAGTTACTGCCTCCCCAGTGCCCCATGCCCATCCCAGGTCAGTCTGGCACCAAAACTTCCTCCTGCTGGGTCTGCCGAAAACAGAGAGAGAGGCCAATGCTCTGGGGAGTGGACCCACCAAAGGAGCCCAAGGTTGTGCCATCATTGGCTCTCTGACCTCCTTTTGCTCCCTCCAGCCTCAGCCAGGGCAGGGCCTGGCTGCCCTTTCTTCACTCTCTCCTCCCACCACCTCCCTAGGAAGGCTTCTGGGTTTCCATTTTGTAAGCAGAGGCAGAGTACAAATGAAGGCACCAGCTCCACCTTGTCCAGCTGCACCACTCAGGTCTCTATCCCTACGAAACACCCTATGGCATCATTTCCTGACCAATCTCAGCTCACAGCTCTTGAGGGTTAGGTAGAGGGCACCAAGGCTCCTTCTAGGCCTCAGACCTAGGGGCTTGGGCTGCGCTGCCTTCTCAATGTGAGGGGCTCCTACTCTGCTCCCCTAGCCCCTGACATACCCTCCTGGCCTACAAAACAAAAACAAACAAGAACCTTTTTAAATCTTTATTCAGGTCAGGAATATGAAAAACAGCTTAGCCTTAACACACAGGCCAGGCAAGGAGGAACAAGGCCACTTGGCGGCTAGGGCCAAAGCCCCAGAAACTTGGAGCATACCCTCATCCCAAATTCCCCCGGAGTCCTTGGAGGCAGCAAGAAAAGCACCCCCACCCAAGACAATGGGGGGGGGCTGGGAGGGGTGAGGGCTGCCACCCCGTCCCACAAGGCAAGGCACAATCTTCTCTCTGGCACCACCTTCAAGCCTCCAAGGCCTGGGCTGCCCTACAGAGTTGCGGTGGGCACAGAATACCTGCTTTATTTCTTGTCGGATTCCCTCAAATTTCCTCACTCCCACCCCTTTCTCAGCTGCTATTAAAACTCCAGTATCTAGAGAAGAGAGAATGCATCTACATCCCTCAATCCCTCAGGAGTCAACACTCCCCATGTATTCAGTGCAAACACGGCTGGAGGGAGGGGCAGGTGGGGATCCAGGCTAACCTCTCCCTGCCCACACACCTGCCAGGTTCAGGGGGCAGAGCTATGTGTGGGTCTCCATTGCCAGCCTGCTCTCCTCAGGAATCCAGGAAGATCCGAAGGGAAAGGACAGGAAGAGGGTTGACACACAACATAGGGGGTGGTGGTGTTGACGTGGACAGGACAGCCAAGAGCAGTAGTCTGTAGGATGACGACCCCCACAGGACAGGTTATCTGGTGTTTAAAAAAAAAAAAACATGGATTAAAATCAGAGGGTCCTACCCTTACCTCCCCTCCACTCTGCCCCCCCCCCTTCCCATTGCTGGTACTTACTTGGTGTTTGGAGAGGGCGGGGCCCCCCCTAGGGCAGGACCATTGGGCAGCACTGGCAGGTCACTGAGCAGACAGAAGACTTTGTTCCATAGCCAGTTCTCCCTACTCCCCCCAGACTCTCATTCAATGCCACCATTCCACAACAAAGTAAACCCCATGCTGGGCCTGTGGGCTGTCAGCCAAGTTGATGCCTGGTGCATCATGGGAATCCCAGGCTCACTGCAGGCTAGGAACAGTGGCTAGCACAGGGCCTGGAGTCAGGAGGAACTGAGTTCCAGACACTTCCTAACAATGTGACCCTGGGTGTGTCATTCACCTGTACGATGCGAAGAATAACAGCCCCTACCTCCCAGAAGGGTATGATGGGTAGAGAGTCCTTTACAGAGACTGAAACCCTTTACATGTTAATGCTAACTTTCTTTCAGACATTCAGGAAGCAGGCTGAGACCAAAGCTGGGAGGGGAAGGGGCTTCTGGGGAGAGCCAAGGGACCCAGAAACAGCAGCCTGGAGAGAGGGAGAGCAGGGCCCCGAGCCTTCCCCCAGGAGAGCCCAGGCCTGGTGCCTCAACCCCCTCCACAGCCATACTTCCTCACCTGTCCCGGCAGGAGGGTCTTGGAAGATCGTGCGTCTCACTGAGAGTAGCTGGGGTCTGCCTGGCAGCTGCAGAAGAAGGGGGCAGGAGCAACAGGGGGCTTCAGGATCTTCAGAGGACCACCAATCTACTAGTTGTCAGAAACCTTAGGAGTTGGAGTCCCTTGCCGCCCAGACCTCAGAGGCTATACACCCCAGCCCACTGACCAGAGGAAAGGGAAGACCTTGGTCACCTTGGTGGCGGCAGGCCAATACACTGGCTTCTGTCGATTCCTGAGGTGCTCCTGCAGTGATTGGTGGGGTGGGGTCCTTTGCCCTGCAAGGGGAGGGGACAGGGGGTCCTGAGGACACGGCTCTGCCAGGACAGGGCAAGTCCCCAAAGCTGGGAGGCTGCAAAGTCCTCATGTGGGACTCACCTGTCAAAGGGGGTGTCAGCATCCTGAGCACGGCCACAGGAGGGGCCAGGGGAGGCTAGGGGACCCAGGGACGAGTCCACAGAGGCACTGATAGGCACAGAGTCAGAGAGAATCTGCTTTCTCGGCCCTGTAGACAAAACAGACATGGGTGCGAGGAGCCCAACCTCATAAGGACAGCCAGGGCATGGCCTCCAAGGGCCTCCGACATCCACTAATCACCTTGCCCATTCTACCCCCACTCCTGGACTCGGGGCTTCCTCCCAGGCTCCACCAGAGAGATGCCAACTTCTACCTTCCCCTGTACTTCAGCACTGTCCTGGACAGCGGCTAGCCTGGCTGACCAGTGCCCTGAGCCGGCCCCCTTCTCCCTTCTAAGGGGCCACCCCTGAGCCCTTTAGCCAGATCACTCAGTTTCCTCATACCCCAGCCCTATCAGACTATAATCCCCTAGAGGGCAGACAGAGGGTGTTATGTCTCTCTGAGAACCAGACCAGATAGAAGGACAAATCCAAGCGTTTGAACAATTGAGACCCTTGAGACATAGAATTCCCAGGGATCCATTACCTTGGGCAGGCATCCCAGGTGGCTCTGGGTTGGAGAAGTTAAAAGAGAGGGGGCCAAGCCCTTCCATGGTCCCATTGACTTCTACTTCCTCCTCCTCCTCCTCTTCTTCTTCCTCATCCTCCTCCTCGCTGTCTGCACTGCCTCCGCTCCTAAGGCCAGAAAAAACCAAAATGATGGACATCAGAGCTGGGACCATCCCTTGAGAAACAGCCAGTCCAAGCAGGCCCTCCTGGCCTCACTCACCGCACACTGCGGGCCTGGGCCCACTGTCCATCCTGCCAGATGGCATCCTCCCCATCTGAGTCCCCCGACCCCAGGCCTTCCTCGTCATCCTCATCAAACTGATGGAGCCGCTCCTTGCAGCAGAGCTCAAATAGGCTGGCATTGGGCTAGGGGA
Organism: Trichosurus vulpecula; assembly: GCF_011100635.1. NCBI lineage: Eukaryota > Metazoa > Chordata > Mammalia > Diprotodontia > Phalangeridae > Trichosurus > Trichosurus vulpecula. Next base: position 9,462,618 of record NC_050574.1, on the reverse strand, counting down.
CAGTGGGCAGAGCTGGCTCTCATCCAGCCCCTGCCCACCATCCAAAAGCCCCTAGGCTCAGAAGGGTTGGAGGCCAGCCCTAGCCCAGGCCACACAGTCAGAAGAAATACCAATCAAGTGGCCGGCTTGGAGATACCTACTTTGGGATTTTCAGGGCAGGAAAAGATGAGGCTCGAAAGCCGCCCAGGCAAGAGGGGAGGGCCTGGGCTCCTCATCATGCCACAGAACACCTGTCCCCCACCTGTCACCTCCCCTCCCAACCCCATTGGTGCCCTGAGACCAAGCCATCCCCCCAGTGACCAATGTCCAGCTCCCAGCTCTGCCTGGACAGGGTTGACACTCACGCTATCATCGTCTGCGCTGAGGGAAAAGGTGATACTGGCTGTCTTGTCAAAGGGGGCACTACAGGAGAGAGGCCAGAACAAGGTTCAAGAGAGTCCCCTTTTCCTGGCCTCCCCCCCGTGCCTCCCCCGGCCTACAAGTAGGCCGGGGCACAAGGCAGATTGTCCTGTCAGGAGCTCCCCAGGATCTCTGAGATTAGGGGCACCTGGAGAGGGGATCAGAAACCACCAGTGGCCTCCTCATGGCCTAGCACCCCACCTGCCCTGAGTAGCTTCTCACCATCCTGCCCAACCTCTACCGTGACACCTCCCTACTTCTCGTGACCCAAAGGGAAAGCTCCACTCCCTAGCCTTGAACCTGGGGCACCCAGAAAGCCTGAGCAAAGGCATGCCAAGCACCTGCCACTGCCCTTCATTCTCAGAGCCTGGCCCCCTATAAGTGACTGATAAATGAGTGTTCTCTCCCTAGATGTCCCTCCCTGCCTAGACACCCAGAGAGCTCCTTGGAGGGGGGGAGCTTCCCGAACAGCGGCAACAAGGGCCAGGTCTGTGGCTCACCCCACGGGGGAGGCCTTGAGGACATGGTGTCAACGCCCTCTTTGGGGAGGGAAGGAGGCCAGAGCACTGCCCAAAGTCTTGAGGAACACTCACTTCACATTCTCCTCCTGTTCCCCAAATTCTTCATCATTGAAACCAAAATGTTCCACGAAGGCCGAGGTCATCTGCTGCATCTGAAAGTCCATGAAAGCCTGCGGGCAAGAAGGGCCCAAGACACCATTTACCGAGGGCCCTGGCCACAGGCCCAGGCTGAGGACCTGCCAGCCTCCTGACTCGGCCTTGGAGACCAGTCAAGGTCCTGCCCGCCCCACCCCACCACTGCTTCCCTTGCAGGCCTAGCCTCACTATCCTCCCCAAAGGCCCTCCTAAGCCCGGACACCGGCAAAAGGGAAAAGGGGTTCTCTGGCCAGGGGGAGTGGGGAACCCTACCCCACCTGCTGCAGCACAGCCTCCTGGGGAAAGCTGAAACCCTTCGGGCGCTCGTCCTCATCGTCACTGGAGTGGAGATTGTGGGGGCTGACCTGGGCACAGGGAGGAGAACAAAGAAGGGGTGTCCGTCGGGACCTCGGTCAGAAGCCCCTCCAGAAGGCCTGGCACAGGGATGGGGGGCCCCCCAACCCCAGTCTCACCAGGTCCACCATATTCTTCTGGTTGGTCTCAGACAGAGGCCCTGACACGAACTTCTCCCACAGCTGCTGCTGCTCCCCCAGTAACTCTGCTCCATGGGGGATAGAGAGGGAAGACGGGACACTGAGCGCAGGCAGGGCCAGGCCACCCCCTCGAGCCTCCCCACCCTGCTCAGGCCAGGCCTCACCTCGAAGCAGCTGCCCCACCAGCGCGGCATTGGGGCCCTTCTCAGCACTCTGCACCACTGCGTTGGCAATGCGCGTCAGGTGGCCCATGTAACCTTTCCTCCGGCCACCCTCTGACCTGGGGACAGACAGGCCACTCAGCTCCGCGCCTCCATCCCCGCTAGAAAGCCAGAAAAGGGGTCAGACCAACCCACCCCCCGTCACTCACTGCGTTCTGTCATTCTCTTCCCAAGCGCCCAAAATCCTCTCTACCAGTCGGCATTTTTGGAGCAACTGCAGGAAAGAAGGGGAGACTGGGGTTGGGGAGAGAAAGGGAGGGAAATAACAAGCAAGGTTGGGGAAGCCGAGACAGGAAGGGGAAGGCCGGCAACAGTCTGGGACTCCGAGGGCCTGGCAGGGAGCAGACAGGAGCGGCCTCCCCCCACCCTCTCCCCGCCTACACAGGGGCCCAGGCTAAAGTGCAGATGAAACCAGTGCAGGAAGAGGGGATGGGGAAGGAGATCACCAAGAAGAGAAATGCTGAAAATGAAAAAAACCCACTAAAACCTGTAAGAATCAGTACAGCGAGGCCGCTAGACCCCACCAGACCAGTGCTTCATTCCTAGCTCTACTCCTTACTACCAGGTATTGCAACAGCTACACTGGGAGGCACCCTGGCGCCCTCATCACAAACAATCAAGGTGGGAGAGGCTTGGGAGTGACCAAAGGGGGGGCCAGAGAGAGCAGCCAGCCCAAGAGAGGTGGAGTTATGGAAGGGAGCTGGCAGTCAGTGGCCTGGGGTGGCAAGAGTCTACCAGGAGGGCCTGCCACCTCGGAGACCCCATCTCCTGCCTGTCAGATGAGATGCCAAGAGCTGTAAAAGCTCCAGCCTAGAGGCCAACGAGCATTACGCCATCCTGATGACCATTCTGGTTTAACATGGAAATGATGGTCATTCTAGGAATGATGAAGGCTAGCACTTAATGGACACTTTCTGTTCACAAACGCTAAGAGTGCCTCCCCAGGCATCAATGAAGCAACCTGCTCAGGGTCACACAGCCAGAGTGTCAGGGGCAGGATCTGAACTCAGGACTCCACTAAGCCCTGTAGCCGCATCTCACTTTTAGGACTAGGAATCACCACTGGGACAGAAAAAACAAAGGTGCCTCATCACCATGTGATGGATCACTCCAGATCTCAGAGATTAGAACCAGGAGCTGCAAGACCATTCCCAGTGGAGTGGCTGGGGGCCTCCATGATGGGAAAGGGTGCAGACTTCTGCACCCCGGAAGAGAGCCCTGGCCTCATGCTTACGTGTCTGACCGCAGGATTCGGTGCTGGGGGCTCCGGCCCATCCTCTCCAGCTGCTGCCGCAGCACTCAACACGCTGCTCACCCACGTCTCCACTTGAGAATGCAGAAAGTTATTGAAGACATAGGTAAAAAAGAGGTCCTGGAGAGGGGGGAAAAGGGAGAAGTAAGGGTGTTGAGGGCAGAGTAAGGTGGGGTGAGGCCGAGCAGGCCTCATGGTCCCCCCTACCACTGCCTACCTGCCCTGCAAGGGGGGGGGGGGGTGCGTCTCACCAGCATGGCGTTCAGCGTGTCCATCCCCAGGAGCTCTCCTGTCAAAGCCGCATTGTTGGCGCTCAGGGCACTGGCCAAGAGCTTCACCACATGCAGCCGAGTATTGCCCAGCGGGGGCTGCAGGCTCCCCCAGGTCGTGCGCAGAGTCTCCTGCTAAAAGGTGGGAAGACCAGAGGGTCCTTGGCCTGATGTCCAGGCTTCCCTAGGCTAGTGGGCCACCCCCCTCCCCCACTCCTACACCCAACTCCACAGCAGTGGCAGGCTTCCTGGACCAGTGGGGAAGGCCATCTCGCTCGCTCTCGCGCTCTCTCACTCGCTCGCTGTCCGCGGAAGCACTGAGGTCCCTTCCAACTCTGAAATTCTGTGATTCTAATCATAGATCATAGAATGTTAGAGCCAGAAAGGACCTTGCAGAGAGTCGGACTGGGCCCCTCACCTGCGAGGAGGAAGGAGCGCCCCCCCCCCCCGGTGCCCTGCCCCCCAGGCCCCGGTGTTTGGCTCACTGTGGGGGGCTCCAGGAGCAGCTGGTGGAAGTGGGCAAGCCACTGCCTCAGGGCTCTCAGCGTCCCCAGGTTGGCCTGGCTAGGCGGGGGGCTCTCGGGGCCCCCTGGGGGCACCAGCTCCAGCTGACCATCCACATTGCACGAGAAGCTGCCCACACCTGGTTCTGCCCTGCAGGTCAATGGAAGGCTTCATCAAAAGGAAGTCCCCTGTCCTGCTTCTTTCAGGTATTCCCCACCCAGACCTCCAGGAGGAATGGAGAGGGAGACCGAGACAGGCCCAGAAAAGAATGAACCAGAGGAGCACTTGGGCACACCAATGCCCCCGTCCTAAAGAGCAGGGAAAATGGCCCTGCTTGGGGATCATGCTCTGAGTGAGAAATCAAATGCAGAACTCTTGGTGCCCTATTCCTGTTAGGCCTCAAGTCAGGCTTGAATCTCTGCACTCCCCTTTCCCTGGGAAGGACACCAAGCCCTCACCTCGGCCTTCGAGGTTCCAAAAGGGTCAATATGACCTGGATTCCATTGACGATCACGGACTCATTCTGGTCCCCCTGGAACATGTTGCTGAGGAGGTGCTCGATGGTCTCCTGCCTGAATGGGGGCAGGGATGCACTGAGGGCCTGCTGGGAATGCCCAGGACAGGGGCAGGGAAGTGAATGGATGGCAGGCTCCAGGGATGCCCAGCAGCAGCCCCCCAGGCCACTCACTTCTCCAGCGTGGACAGCAGCTGATCAGGCTCGGCACTGTCCTGGATGTGAATCATCTGCTCCCGGCTCAGACGGACAATGTCACACAGGGACTGAGATGCATTGGAGTGTTGCTGAGATGAGACAGAACAAGAGGTGTGAGGAGTCATGAGGACCCCTCCCCACTCCTGGCTATACCTTCCCCCCTCCACCTCCCCCCCAACTCACACTGTCATCTCGGTCTGGGTGGATCATGTCAACCAACCTCTCCACAATCCTCTCCTCATTCAGCCACTTGAAAAAAGAAAAGACCCCAGTGAAGTCTGAGAGGGGCTGTCTGGTCCCCCTTTACCTTCATACATTTAAAGGCTTAATGTGATCCACCCTCTCTCTTCCCCCTCCCCACCACGAGATCCAAATCAAAGAAACATCCTGGGTTTGGGAATCAGACCTGGGCTGAGCAGCAATCCACCTCTAACCCAGCCATTCACCCCAGAGCTGAGCATTCCTGTCCTCTTAAAAAGGAGAAATTACCACTCTCCCCCTCGAAGATTCACTACAAATTAAAGACTCTAAAAACGTTAACACACCAGTAACGGTCACCATGACAAGGAAGGACCTGGGCCCCTAAGGGCTGCCTCCTGCCACAGTGGAGACCACCGTCTAATGGGGGGGCCTGTGCAGGCCACGTAAGTGCTCAGCCCCATTTTACAGATGGGGGAGCCAAGGTTCAGATGGTGCTCACTCATCCTTGGGCACACAGGTGATCCAACAATGGTCGAGTCAGGGTTCACATCCACTATACTGTCCCTTAAGATCTGGAGTCCTTGAACCTGGGTCTCAAACCCTGGCTAGCCTCAGCCACTTATGACCTCTGAAGCTTTGGCCAGTGGCTTATTAGTGGAAGTGGCTCTATCTAATTACCTCCAAGGTCCTTTTTCTCTCTCAATTCCACAAGACAAGAGAAGACAAGAAAAAACAAGAGAAAACGAGAACGAGGAAAGACAAGAAAAGGCTTCCTGGAAGCGGGCCTTAAAGAAAGGATGAGATTTCCATGGCTGGGGACCAAGACTCCATCCAGCCACTGGGACTGACAACCTAGGTCTGAAAAGACGAAAGCAAAGGGCAATCTCTGTTGGCCAAGGGGGCAAAGGATGAAGCAGCCTCCACAAAACGCAAACTGCCAAAGCCTGCTCCAGATGACTAGCAAGAGGAACTCAAGCCAAAGTCCCCTCAGGCCAATGCCCCAGTGATGCTTGTGGCTGAGGCTCAGGAAGCCTCCAGGGGATCAGAGTTGTTGCCAAGGCTGGCTGGGGCGGGGGTCCCTTGACCCAATGTAGGCTGAGGACAGAAAGAACAAGGGGACAGAGCACAGGAACAACCCATCCATCACCTCTCAGCAGCAGGAGGCTCCCATGCCAGCCAATCACCAGTGACCATGAAAACCGCTCTGTCTACAATCACTCAAACATGACTGCTGCTAAATCGTCGCTAAAGTATTTAAGAATCAAGGTGAACAAAGAATATGTCACAAGTCTGAAGTGAGAAAAGCATGGACCTCGTAGTCACAAGATTTCGGGGCTTCATTGGCCCGTTGATGTTTCACCAGCAGCCAAGGTGAATGCACAAGCAGCATGCGCCTCTGGCCTGCAGCTGTCCCAGAGTTGGGTAACGAGCTTGCACGGTGACAAGTCAGGATCCCCAAAGACCTCTACCACAACCCACAAAAATGAGTCCTATCAACTAAGCCCTAATAAACAAAAAAGTTGAGAGTCTCGTTCTCTGGTACAGGAGGGTGACATTTCACGTGGTCGAAGATCTGGGGGGCTGAGTGGGCTCCCAGTTCCACAAGTCAGCAATCTGAGGAGGAGCTCCAGGAAAACTTAAGAAGTTAAGCAAGAGAAGCCTCAACAGGAACGGGAGCACTGACTCTCAAGCACATGAAGGGACATCGGCCTGCACCCAGAGCCAAGACCTGAGGTTCAAGGGGCTCCCCAGGAGGGAGGCTTCCTGATGAGAGAGCTGGTCGGAGGAGGCCAAGGCTCTCCCGCCCCACCCAAGACCCTCCCCTTATCCGCTGGGGCTGGCTGGAGAAGAACCAACAAGAGAAGGAGTAAGGAAAGGCCAAGATATCACCAGTTCCAGGCTAAGACAGGTTCAGAATACCAGGATAAGGAGCATGACCCAGACTCAGAGAGCAAGAAACAGGCCCCAAAAGTGCCATGAGTCACCTACTGGTTCAGAGGTGGGACTCCACCAGGGGGCACCCACAGGCAAGGAGGAATCCTGAGTGCTGAAAAGGGGGAAGAAGGGGGAAAGAGGGCAGGGGAAGGGAGAAAGCGGAGGGGAGAGGAGAGAAAAGAGAGAGGTGAAGAGTGCAAATGAAAGAAAAAGGGAGAAGAAAAGATAAGGAAAAAGAGCAGAGAAGAAGGGAGGAGAGGAGGAAGAGGGGAGAGAAGAGGGGAAGAGAAAGGTGGCGCTCACATTAAAGACCTCGTGCCTCAGCGGGGGCTGCTCCACACAGGTCAGCAGCCTCAGCAGCAGATCCATGATGGCCGACGTCCCGATGTGATGAAGTAACAAGGGGACAAAGTCGGCCTTCTTCCGCAGAAAGGACACAATCTGAGAAGAGGGAAAGAAACACGGTTGGCTCAGACTAGGGGTGGTGGCCAGCCCCTTCCCCCACTGAAGCTCAGGCCTCTTGCAAGGCAGGGCCCCTCCTCCCCAAAGACTATGCAGTCAGAGGCCATCAGCTCCCACACTGGCTGATTAACCTGCTCACAGCCACCTCCAGAGACCCTTCCCACCTCCTCTTGGGCTCCCTAACAGGCAGGCACCTGGCACAAAATCTCCCCATTCCCACATCTCCCCAGTACCAGAACAAGCAGGTGCTTATTCAATGACAGTTTGATGCAGACAGCTCTCCAGGCCTCCAGGAACCTACCTGGTCTGTCTTTCGGTTGATCAGGATCCCCATGACTTTGCTAAAGAAACTGGCCAGCAAGGGGTTCAGGGGGGCTCTGTTCTGTAGGAACCCATAGAGGCGGCCCAGAAGGGCCTCATCCTCCCCGAGAGCATCATTGATCTGGGGGATGTCCGAGGTCAGGATCTCACAGGACACGCTGGGGTACCTGGAGGAGACAGGGACAGCTGCCAGGCTCTGCCTACACGCAAACAAATCCCATGACCCAGCCACCTCTCTAAACCTCCAGTTCCCAACTTGTGAAACAAGAAAGCGTCTTTGACCTTCAGCTCCAAATTCTACAGATGCCTCTCTTATGGGGAGGGGGCCCACAAATCCAGAAGACCAAAACAAGGGGAGTAACTGGCGGACCCCCCCCCCGCTCCCCTCCTTGTACAGCACCCCACACTTCAGAATCACACCCACAGAAACAGGGTCTGAGAACAGGTAAAAATGCATAACGACCCAGGCGGCGCACAAGGTAACAAGCAGGAAAAACAGCAGGGTAGGAGATGAGGGAGAGTGGTCCGACAGGGTGGCACAGCACCAGTGGGATCTGGTGCCCCTTGGCCTTCTCCACTACACAGGAAGCAGAGAGAGATGGGGAAGGTGGGGCATGTGGTCTCACTTGTAACGCAGCCGCTCGTCGCCAGCAGCTGGGGGCTCCCGGGTGACCCAGTCCACTAGGGCTTGCAGATGGGCCGGCCGCAGCAAGAAGTCCAGCAGCTTGGGGTGCAGGACCTTACACTCCTGAAGCACATCCTCCTCGTCCAGAAGCTCTGCCAGGGCCAGGTCGTCCCTCTGCAGCAGCGTGTCGATGTGTGAGCTGGTGTGCAGGTCAAACTTCCAGAACATGGCGCCCTACAGAGGTGTGGTCAGAGAAGAGCATGGAGCAAGAGGATGGGAGGCCCAAGAACCTGGCAAGGACTAAAACCTAGATACCACATGGAATGCCTAAGTCAGGGCCGCAGAAGGGACCCGGCCAAAACCAAGAAGGCTTGGCTTTGAGGAGGTGCCCTTAGGAGCCAGGCCTCCAGCCTCTGGGGCTCCCTCTGGCCAAGCCCCCTAACACGAGGTCTGATGGAGAGGAGGCCAAGAGGGCGCTGGATGGCCCCCTTGAGAATCCTGAGCCATGGGCCCCTCGTTGTGGGAGGCCCTAATAGTGCAGGAGCCTGGAGAGCTCTAAGAGGAGGGGACACTGGCCAACAGGTCCATCCCCCCCCAACCCGGCCGGCCCTTGGATCCTCTCGGCCCCGGCCTCCAGCTGGGCAGCGATGCCCACTAGTCGGGCAGGGTGAGCAATCCCCAAGAGCGTTCTGTGCTTGCGATAAAAAGTGCTCTGGGTTCGAATGCTGACGCTAAGCACAGCCACCTCCCACATCAAGGCAAGTTAAGTCCCCATCAGGCTTCTAGCACCAAAGAAACAGGGGCTCTAGAAGCTCCCGAGGGCGTCCTGCCCCCACCGGCCTCTCCCCGAAACAACATCCCCAGGCCACTCGCCAAATGGGGCTGGGGGCAGGGGTCTGGGCCGGCGGGGGGAACCAAGGGAGAGCGGAAGAGCGTTTCCCATGGCAACCTCCCCGCCCAGGCAGGGGAGGGGCGGAGAGGAGAGGGGGGATTTCCCAGCATCCTCCAGGACCCCTCCCAGCTAGAGCTCTGCCCTGGGCAGGCCCCTGGAGGGCGGGGCCACAGTCATCTGCCTCCCCGCCACCCCCCCTCCCACAAGCCCAGCACAGGTGCCCAGAGCACCCCCCCCTCCCCGGGAATCAAGGAAAAGTGGCGGCTCCCGCTAGAGCTGACGTTCAATGCCCCCTCAGGAACGCCCTTCCTGGCTTGGATGGAGGAACGAAGACCAAGCTCCCTCAGGAGGGGGGGGGTAAAGGGAGACACACCTACTCGGCGGCCTACGGGGTTCTGAGCCCTGGCCCCGCCCCACCCCTTTCCCGGTTTAGTTTGTCCTCGGCTTCTGGAACACCTCCGCGAGGCCTCAGTCTCCCCCTCCGCGCAAGGGGCGGGGTCACTGACCTGGGCGCGCGGGCGGTGGCTGCTCCGGCCTCGGGCACATCGGGGCGCGCGCCGCGGGGAGGGGGCGGGG